>NW_009258783.1:2528040-2551674 GCF_000687185.1 Egretta garzetta
CCCCCCCCCCCCCCCCCATTAAAAAAAGCTGCTTTCAACAATTAATTCTCTGTGTTGTGGAAAAAAAAATAAATCTAACTTTGTTTCATTCATCCAGGAAAAACACACAACTGAAAATGTCCTGTAACTCCTTTCTTTTGTATTTTTTTTCCCTAAAGGGTAAATGGTGAAAAAAGGAGGGTCAAACCACCCAGAAGCCCAAATTATGGATGTTTTTATGTGCCTTTTTATATGACACACTTTAAAAAAAGGCAAAGGCGCTGTGCATGGTGGTGAGTCCCACCCACTACTGCCAGGGCTGGGGGGCATTGCAGATTGAGCACCTCCTGGCAATGAGCAAGCTGATTTTTTTTGAGGACGGCAAGGGGACGCAAGACCCACAGTGGCTGGGGTGACATGGGGCGTAGATGCCACCCATTTGGGTGCAGTTCATGGCGCTGCCTGCCCAGGGACTCCTGTCGCCAAAAGGTGCGGGGAGGACATGGCATGGCACAGATCGCAGGTTGTGCTGATGGCTGGTTGCATCCTTTCTGGGATGGCACTACCTCTCCAGTCTCCTTTCCAGCTATAGATTAAGTTATAAACAGGGTTAAACCCCATGATATTTCAGATCTCGTTCTGAAGTCATCTCCTGGCATATATAAAGCTTTGTTCTCGGAAAAGGCCAGATTCGCAGCAATGATTTTGAGAGTGAAATGTGCTCTTGTTACTCGCCAGTGGCAAGGCATTGGGGTCTTTTTTTTGAGCCTAGCCACGCTGCAAAAGCTGCTGGGTTCCTGAAAGCTTATCTATGTGCCTTCTGCTTGGTACCGCTCCAAGGCACCAAGGATACAGGCACAATTCAGCTGGCAGCTTTGCTGGTGATGCAAGGGGAGGAACTGTGCTGTGCTGGGTGTGTTGCTTTGGCAGCACAGAGAGACTGGAGATGTGTTTATTTGTTGCTGGTTATAGGGTGTATTTTCAAAACTGAGAAAGGAGGTTTTCCTCTCCAAGATTACCACTGCAGTCCTTTGAGACCTGCCCCATGGCTTCAGAAGGAGAGGGACCCGCCTCTGGGGAAGTAAACAAGGGCCAGACCCGTGCTCCTTGCAAGCTGTTCCACTGATGCAGCATTTGCATGAGTAAGCGTTGTCAAAATCATTTGCCAGCTTACCCTTATATGGCACCAATTCTAGGGAGGGCTGGAAACACCAGTTACTTTTCTGGAGTTCATGACCTGCTTTTTCCATAACAGTTGTGCTTTTTCCACAAAAGCAAAGCCATACGATGAATATTAAAGTCTCAAGGTATTAATAAGATTGATTTAGCTGCCTTCCAGACTTGGAAGGCAGACATAAAAAAGTCATATCTGAAGATCATAGGTCTCTCTACAAGGCTGAGAGAGACTGAGAGCAAAGCCAGTTTAGCGTCCTGTTCTGCTTAGCACAGCCATCAGGGTCTGTCCATCCTTCTCCAACAACTGGAAGGCATTTATCTCTACAACACATCAATGATCTCAGCCATTATTATCATGATCCCTGTTAACTCAATGTGGTAGTTTAGGAAGGAAAAGCCGCCTCTTGGCCATGCAAGCAGACCACCCCAAAGGAGTTGGGGACCGCTGTGTTTGAAGAAGAGGTCATTCAGATTAGCAAGGTCCCCAGGACCAAGTTCTGGCTTGGTGACCTTGGCAAGGCTCTGACTGCCTTGTTTCTCCTCAACTCCATCCCAGCTCACCAGCACTTTGAGGATCTATAGATGAAAAATGAGAGCTGTAGAGATGAGGCTTACAGACCCAAAATAATAGCTGCTGTCCGGAGTCTCTGCCCCAGCAGAGAAAAGGCCTCTGGGTGTCCTGGCTCCCCATGGGTGCAACCACGAGGCTGAGCATTCTGCTT
The DNA here is from genome assembly GCF_000687185.1 of Egretta garzetta. Taxonomy (NCBI): domain Eukaryota; kingdom Metazoa; phylum Chordata; class Aves; order Pelecaniformes; family Ardeidae; genus Egretta; species Egretta garzetta. The sequence continues at coordinate 2,529,918 of NW_009258783.1, forward strand.
CATCTTCTGACAAAACTTGTGCTGGAAATACAATGGGGCTCCCTTCCCTAAGCAGTAACCGGAGCTAAATATATTTGCTGTTGTGGATTTTAACAGTCAAAACACACACGATGCCTTTTACTAGAGAGTTAGGTCTATGTATGCATTTTCAACAATCAGATAGATGATTTATTCATCCACTTCAGTAACCATTCAAACAGGGCACGACGTTCACTACAGCATAGGCAACAACAAACGCCGAGTGCATTTGGTTTGCAAGAACAAATCAACAGAAAAGGGCAACAGAAGCTCTTTTTTCCAATGTAAAGTACTCTGCTGCCATCCCTGTTAATATCTCTGTCAAATTAAACACTTTCCCAAAGCTACGACTCCTCTAAAACTTGGTTATTAGGATCTCTCGGTTAGAAACCTGATTGTAGCCATTTTATGTCTGTAAAAACACAACCTCTGATGCAAGGTGACTCCCAACTACGCTGCCAATGCTCCCAAATGCACTTGATGCTCTGCAGACACATCTCTGTGTGCATTGGGAGAGGAGGCCCAGCTCTCGCAGGGCAGACAAGGCATGAAGTGAGAAATAGCCATTTCTCTGAACTGTAATGTCATTACAACTGTGCAAATCCTGGACTGTGGTCGTTTTGGCCTGGGGATGAGGAGGTAGGGAGGGAAAGAATAGAAGTGCTTGGGATGAAGCAGAAATAGAAGACAAGGGTGAGGGGAAAAAAGGGGTTGACAAAATACAGAAGAAGAAGAATAATTGGGGGTTGCCCAAAACCAGACCTGTGAAATACTATTTCATGCTGAGATTCTTTAACCTTCTTTAAAGGCTGGGTTATTTTTGAAGCAAATCAGAACCCCAAATGAAAAGAGCAACCAAACACTATCTCCTCTCCAAAACATCCATGCAGTTTTGGTCCCTCTGAGGTTGAAGGCTGGGGGAGAATTCTGCAGCTGCCCAGCTCTCAGGAGATACATCCACATGAAAAAAAAAACCCCTGTAGGCAGGAGGATCATCTGGATGACAGAATCTGAGATAGATCCTGCACGCCCCTTATTTGATGGAGACAGGCTGCCTCACAGGACTTGATCAGATGCCTGAAAACAGGACCCAGGGGAACAAGAGATACATTTTTTTTCCCCCCATGATGATCCTACTCTTTTTTTTTCCTTCTACAATTTTTTTATCTTGGTTTGTTCAACCTTTAGTGAATCCCACCCTTGTGCACCCATGCACTGCTGGTAAACTCAGAGTCATCACTATGGTAGATTTACCTTCTGGCCTAGGCAAGAGACACTCCTCCCCTTACAGCTCGACTGGGACCCTCGCCACCTCCCCAAATAAAAGCTGTATTCAGCTGGTGCCAGAAACGTGTTGCTGCCTTACACTGTAATGGATATTTCTAGCTACACATGCATGCCCGCTTCAACAGCCGCCTGAGAGCCGCCCCTTGGGTTACCGTCCTCTGGGGGCTCCAAGCCTCCCTGGGGATGGCCTTTGGCTGACCAGCTATTGGTCACTACATGTCCCAGACGTGGTGGTTTCTGAGCAAGGTTACATTGGCTTTGGAAAGCAGATGAGGGCTAAAGAGACTCAGAGGTTGGGGATTGCCTCTTGCTTTCTTGCCCATCTACTTTTCAGAGCCCATTCAGCTTATTTAATCTCTTGGTCCTCTCAAACCCTTTCACCCCCTGGATTCAGCTCTTTGGGGCAGGGGCTCCAAGTGTCTGCAAAGGTGCTAGCCCTGTCGCGTGCTCCTTTCACTGCATGAGCCACAGTCATATCGATGTTCTTCTAAGAGTATTTCCAATTCTAGGTCTCCCCGTTGCCTCATTTCTCCATCTTTACGGGGCTAATGGGACATTTATCCATCTCCCAGAATGTCAATAAAGATGTAAAATAGTGATACCAACACAGCATTCCCAGCAAGGCACAGGAGAGCTTCTACATGCAATGAATACATATCATCAGCATATTTTCAGCCTAAGCAACAATCCCCACTTACATCAAAGCCTCATCTGAATTAATATTTGATGCTGGAATTCATGCCGCTATTAGACACCGTTAAAATTCAGGTACCCCAGTCTTTCTTCAGATGAAAACAACAACAAAATTCACTGAGCCAGGTCGATCTTCCGAGGTGGGATTTGCCTCAGCTAACTTCAAATTTCCGCAGTGTGGCTGGCTCCAGCTCAGCTGGTTCATCATCATTTCTTTATAGTAAGCGGAGTGAACTGGCACTTTTAAGGCTCAATTTCCTTGACCTGTGTTAGGATAAGGTGATGTGTGTCCAAGCTGCCAATCAGAAATGTGCTTTTTGTGTTTCCCGTGCCACAATCCTGGCAGAAATAAGGATGAAAACATCTCATTAAGGTTTCTTCTCATTATCCTAATACTGTGATTGCCCATCTGAGTTATCTTGTATGCAATAAGAAGGGCAGTCACCGTGATGGTGGAGCTGAACTTTTAAAAATAATGGTAGATGATATACAATACAGGGCAACAGCCAGAAACTGTGGTTTGAGGAGATGGGGTCAAATTGTACCAGTTGCCTGAAACCTGCCTGTTGTGCATGATATTTTCAAAGGTAATGGACAGCAGTTCAATAAGTTAATCAGCTAATTGACTTTACACTAAAGTCTTAACATCACCTGGATGTAATGACTCCTGGAAACCCAATTTTTCTAAGTGTTTCCTCACCCACTTTTTATCCGCTACTACATTTGCAAGGTCATTGCCACTTCTTAACTATCCCTCCCTCTTTACCTTACTTTGCTTATTAAAAACAACGTAAAAGGCAGTTCAGTGTCATTCTGCAAACACACAGCTGAAGGTCTAGGGAAGGATTAAATTTAGTCAAGGAGAGAAATCTGTTGGGTGGGGGTGGTCTCGTATTGATTCAAAGGAGGCTGATGTTTGTCTTCTATTAGCGCTTACAGGAGTGATGCTGACATAACCCAAAGTCTGTACTATGTGTCTCCCTCTAACCCCTAACAGGTAAAAGTCTCCCACAGCTTCCAGGGGGATGAAGTGCAGCCTTAGGACTGGAGGACTGAGCTTTGATTCCCTCGAAGAGCTGTAGCCAGAGCTGTTACAAATATTGATGTTCAAAGCATCAGCGCGATCAATACGGTCGGTGCTGTGGTGTAGTTATTGATGCTGGGTGACTGAAAATAAAAGGCAACCGCGTGACAGTGGCTATGGCATTTCTCCATGAGCGCTAGCCTGGCTTATGCCTCAGGGCTCACGCGTGGGTTGAGAGCAACTCCACACTTCATACCCTGGCCAGGGCCAGCAAATCCTTGCTGAGCATTTTGGGCAATGCTGCGATCCACTGGGTGCAGCACATGGTGACTCTTGCCCACATGGAGCGTGATTCCTTGCATGTCTCCTTGGGGAGAGGGAGCTCACCTTGGGGTGTGGAGCAGGGACCCAGGTCTGCTCTGTCCCCTGCCTGGTAATCCCTTGAGGGTTTATGGCAAGTTGCGTCACGAACCCCTACGCACACGGTTTTATCACTCTGAAAGTGGAAATAATCTATACCCCAGAGGAACATTGCATGGATAAGTCAATTAACCATGAAATCACAGATGGAAGATGCAAAAGAAATGTGAAGGATTAGTTCTGCAGAGCAACCCTGCCAGGCACAAGTACATTTTTAGATTATTTTCTTCTTTTTTTTCCCCCTAACCAAAAATCACTTGCAAGCTGCTCTTTATAGTCCTGCTTAATCTGTTAATGGGGCATCTGTACCAACACCAGCTACATCTGCAGCTGACCATGGAAAAGTGGGAGCGAGGCCACCTGGGCTCAGCACCCTTACCTGGGCAGCCCAGCCTGTCTTGGCACCAGGCCACCGGTGGACTGTGGAACCCACCACTTTGTTGCCTTTGCCTGGAAAATACTGTATGTCCAAGAGGACAGCAACCTCACCTTGCCTGTGTCTCAGATGCAGACCTAAACCAGGCAGAAAACCATACCAGGGCACAGCAAGCTTGCTGCTGGGGTTCAAAGGTGTGATGAGCTGAAGGGGACGCCACATTTTGGACTTTGTGTAAGTCCTTAGCTCTCCTGGGCCCTCAGGGTAAGACCAGGTATGGGCAGGGTCTCCCTAAGAAGACAGATGCTGCTCCTGGGTTAAGTCACCTGAGCACATTAATTATAGACAATATTATCAGTCCTTAATGGCAATGAAACAGCAATAGCAATGGGTATAATTTCAGGCGAAGCTACTGAACCACTTCTTGCCTATAATCACTGAAAGCATTTTCTTCAGATGCTTTCTGACTCCATTCTGGTTTGCATGGCAGAGGCCAGCACTGATACTGCAGCATTACCTCCCGCCTGGTGTTGTCCCATTGCTTTTATTAGTCACTGCTCTTAAGTGTATCTGCTTTTGGAAAGCCAGAACTGGGGTTATGTTCCTGGTCTGGCCTCCCTCTTCCCTGTAAGGAAAGTCTCTATTTGTTCCCTTGGAACTGCTCTTCCTCTGGCCATGATGCTCTGAAGCAACCTTGCTGGTGTGCTCCAGAAGGTCTCCAGAACCATGCTGTGGCTGGGCTCAGCAACACCCCCTCAAGGGTACTGGACCATGGCCTTCATCAGGGTCTGTTTGCCTGCCAGAACTGACCACTGCTGGATTGCTATAGTTTCTCCTCGAGGTGCTTTTTATTCCTGCAGGGCCTCACATAGGTAATCTGGAAATCTGTTAAAGGATTTATTTTTTTATTATTATTATTATTATTATTATTTTAATGCCATTCTGCCACATCTTTAAGATACAGGATTTTGAAAAAAACTGTACAGACGGTATAGAATTACTCTAAATCATTGTCCCATAGATAATTAAGTGGTCCTCATTTTAAAAGGTCACTTAGAAACATCATTGGATTTATTACTCACTAGTGATAACCACCTGGGAGGTAAAATTATCTCATCCAAGGAAAACTCATCCTGTAGCACTGCAGCCTGTAAGCTCTAGTGTCAGACATGCAGACTGTGGTTTTGTGTGATGATTTATCTAGCAATAGTAAGTGTAAGGGGCTCCAGTCCTTCCACAGCCTCCCTGAATCCAAATCCGTTCCCCAGTCCCTAGACCTGGTGTGCCTATTTATCCGCAAGATATTGGATTAGAAAAACAATCTCAGCTAAACAGGAAAACATGCAAGGAAAAAAAAAGTGAATAACTGAGGTTTATACTATCTGCCCTGTGAAGAGCAGTAAGTTAAAGCAGAAGGAGCAAAGAGCCGTGAGGAGGGGAAGGTTTTCGTCTGCTGCTAGAGAAACTCTAACACAGGACTTCTGTTTCTGCTTGAAATGTCATTTTTTGGATCGTTGGTGAGAAGTAGCTTACTGTATTTTGTTGTTTGGTCGGTTGGGGTTTTTCTTTAAATCAGTTTTTCTTCTTTCTGAAGTCCTTAGGCACACTTGAACTAGCAAAATAATGCTTTTGCTGGTAATCTATTTTGTTAGAAAACTTCAGTAAACTTCATCAAACAAAGGCCTCTTTTGCCCTGGGCTGCCCAACCCAGGAGAGCTGGGCTGTGGATCAAACCTTTACCAATAAGCCTTTAATAATGCAGAATAGGCCATTGTGCAGATCAGCTGCTTTCCTGAGTTTCATATAGAAAAAAAAATATGTTTTACAGTCCATAATGTAGCCTCAGGTACCTAAAATTTCAGCTTCACTGCATTTTCTAAAATACAGAGGTCAAATACTTTGTTTCTTAGATGTTGACATAGTCCACAGTGATTCTGTATTCTCATAAACATGATTGCGATATGAAAATTCTCCAAAGTGAACAGTCTGCAGGCTGGCTTCATATCTACTTGTCTTCCTTTGTTTGCTGGCAACATTTCCAGCTGATGTGAATAGCCTCCTCTTATCCAAATGACATTAGCTTAGACCTGATGATGACATTTCCAGAGCAAACGTGCATTCCTTCTACATAAATATCATTATTTCGTTGTCAAATCCATTTTGTTACAAAGATGGGAGAGCGACCGTGGTCCAGACTATCCCCTTGTTTTCCTGATGGAGTGATGCTAGGTTTATCGGATCTCTGTCTGGGATTTGCTGGATTTAGAGCAGTGGGCCAAGGACTTTCTGGCGCCCAGGTTAGCACTCCTATAGCAGGACTGGCCGAGCTGGCTGTGTGATGACTTCTCACTCGCCCTGGTTTAAGTGCAGCCTGTTAACTTAAACCATTGACAGCACTGCAGCCCAGGCAACTTTGCAAAAGGGAACTTGGTTTGCATGCTGTAACTATTTGTGGGAAATGCAGATGTGGGTGCCTTTGCAAATCTCAGTCTCCCTCCTGAACGCACTGTTTCCTGCTTCTTGGCATATCCCTTTTCCCTTTGCGCTCCTCCCCAGGGCTGCAAGCAGAAAAATGCCTGGACCAAGGCTGTGTATGGCCACCATTTCATCATATCGCACGATTTAGCACGCCTGGCCCTCTTTGCACAAAGCAACCATCGGTCCTGCCTTCACAGGGGCCAGGCTGCAAAATGCTTCCTTGCACGGAAAGAGAGCAAACTCGAGCAGAAATGGCAACACCGAGTGCTGAAAGCAGGTGGAGAGATCTCTCCCTCCCATTGCAGATGCGCAGCCTCCAGGATAGCTGTGAGGCTGACACTAATTTTCAGGCATTTACAGCCTGTTTTTTTAAGCAGTTGCTTGTATCACTGAACACTGCTTAGTTTCAGAGCAAAGAGTCTTCCACTGAAGCATCCCATCCTCCCAAGTAGTTTTGCTCCCCCTTTCTCTCCCGTTGTGTTGGTACTTCAGCCATGCCAGTAAGTGCTCTCTAAAATCTTGGCCCCATCAAGCCAGGGGAGGGTTTCTTTACACAAAAAAAAAGACTTAACAGGGCAGAAAAAAGCAGTGGATAATCAACAGCCTAGTCTCTCAAAAGACACTTACCAGAAACCAAATGATCAGATACATACATTAATCCTAATTGTGTGTCACCGTCACTTGAAAAGCACCTATGGCCCAGCTCTGCATATTTCAACTCCTTTCTGTTCCCTTGTCTCCTGAGGATAAATAAGGTTTGGCTGCAATTATATGTTAGAGCAAACTGAAAAAAACCCCCATCTTTCTAAGGAAATACATCGTTATTGTGTGATCATGGCAGGACTTTTATTATTTAAAAGCAACATCTTTCTGCCTATATTTTTTTTGACAATCACATTTTTAAAAACCAAATTAAAACCTGCATATTTTTCTACATACGGGTATTGTTGAAACTGTCACACCTAATAAGAGCAGGAAAAGAAAGATGAAAGCGCCGTGCTCGTTTCTGAGCAGCTGGGAACGGCGCTGAGAAAAGCACAGCAATTGAGATTAAGAGAGAGCCTTCACAGTGCAAGATAACCCAGCTGCTTGGAAAATCAAATCTATTGAACATACAGATTTCATGCAACAAAACAATGCCTTGCTGATAAAGGAAAATAACAATGCTCACGCAGAGTTGTATAGTCTTCGATTCAATTTGGAGATAAATGGGCAGTCCTATATTTTTCCTCTTTAGAAAAAGTCAGAGTTAGCTTTCTAATTGTGCCTATTCATTGCTTCCTCTTGCCAACTCTGAAAGATCAGCTCAGAGATTTTCATTTGATAATAACACATTTGATAATCCCACAATTTACTGGGAAGGGCACTTGCATGGGGACGGGCAGGTTCCCTTCCAGGGTTTCATGCTGCCTTTAGGTACCTCCTTCAGCTCTGCATCCCATCAGTCTTCCTATGCTGAAGAGACATCAAGACCTTTGTAAAATGTTTTGACATCTCTAGAAGAAAAGTGCTATAGCACTACCCCATCATTTTGGTACTCCCAGATAATTCATACTAAGAAGTCAAGAATAATAAGATCTACAAAGCTGATTAGAAAAAGTTTTTCCTCTGACATAAGCTGTGTACATCATAAGATGCTGCAATTGTCTTTGGAAAACACTGTCGGGGCCCAAATGTTTTAGCTTTTTGAGAAAACTGCCTATTTTCTCCCAAAAAGAGACACTTGTTCATAATCTTTAAATCTTCAGTTCAAAGGTGCTTTTCAATTGAAAAGATGATTTTATACGCTCATTTTGTGATCAGCTATGGAACAGCAAGCTGCTTGATTGGGATTCTAAATTTTCATTAGCATCCAATTACCAACCAAATATAACACTTTACCTATGGTGAATTTTTGGTCCAGATATAAAGTGCTGATCATTCCCACCCATTCTCCATCCTCTTTTTTGCGCTGTGGAAAACTATGAACACAAAACCACTTTTCCAACACCAAGACCCAGCCTTCCTTCCCAGACTCAAGAAATACGTCAAACCCTGGACAGGGAATTATAAACCCAGCCTTTTGCTTTGCTCCAGTACTTCCTTTATTTTCAGTAACCTTCTAATAATCTGTGCGTGTGGAAGCTATTCACTGAGAAAAGTAATACTTCTGGAATTTTAGTTGGATATCAAAGAAATATAATAGTCTTAATTCCTCTAAATGAAGCCTTTTATTTATGCATGAAAAGATGGGTAATGTGTTCCCTCTGATAGCCTTTTGTTAGGCTTTTGGCATTGTCATAACTAAAGTGACACAATACTTTACCTTTCACCAAATACCTCTGGTTTCCTTAACAGCCTTTGTAAGAAACTCAGTCAAAGAGTTTGCAAAGTCCAAGGAAACCATTGTTGACCAGTTTTCTTTCAACTCGTTGTTGCGTTGGTGCTGAAGGCTTCAGATAGTTTGAAGGAAGGATTTCACATTCCTCAGAACAGGTTTTTTAAGTTACAAGTGGACTCCCCTGCAAAAAGCTACTGAAGGTGCCGCAGTCAGAGTTCCTCCCTGCTCCTGCTTAGACCGGCAATAATATATATTACAACTTCTGGTCCTGAAATTACCCTCTTGGGATGAATTCCTAGAACCATGAGTCCTTTCTCGACAGGATATAATTAACAATGTTTTGATTCTCCCTCCCTTCTTCCTGGCAAATCTGGACTCAGGCCTTTACATCTTTGCCTTGGTATCCTCCTGCCCTTGCAAAAACGATGTGAGTTTTGGCCTTAATAACAAGCCATGTAAAATCTACATAATTGACCCCTTTTCTGAAAAAATGTCAAAGCTTTCTCTTTAATCTTTGAATATGCATGTGCAGAAGGAATGCCCTCATTTCAGCAGACCCCTGTTGCATACAGCAGCCTTCTTGTTGCGTACAGAAAGAACAACTAGGGACTTGTAAGAAATGGGGGGTTTGCCTCACAGATGCCCTACTTTTTCTTTCTGTGTGATTTTATGTAAAGAAACTCAATCCCTTTATTTCTGTGCAAGGCATCCGCGTCACTACTGCACATATTTTAATCCACATATCCGTGGGATATCAGGGTAACTGGGTCCCATGTTGAGACCCATGGGCCACTGGTGATCTCTGGGGCTTAGGTGAGTGGTCCAAAGTTATTTTACAGCACCACCCAGGACAGAAACATTTCTATGGCTGTCTGCCAGGAGACAGAGATACCCCAAGCAAGTCTCAGAGGTGAGCGTTGGATCCTTGACCCAAAGATCTGGAAGATGCTCATCAAGAAATGGGAAGTGTTAAGGCACTTCTGCCTTCCTTTAAGGCATGAGCTGCCAATGTGACCATTTTCCATCGTGTATCTTTCGACCAATTTCAGTGCTACCTGGTCAGGTTCCAGGCTAATCTCTCATGACTTGTGAGCCTGATTCAAAGTCCACCAAGTCCATGGCACTTCTCCGTTGATCCTGAAGGTGTGTGTGGGTCTCAAACAGTGGGGGACAAGGGTTTGGGTTTTTGGTGTTTTTTACTACTTATAAACATTTCTGACATTAGTGTGAGCTTTTTTTTTGCTGTAGCCAAAGGCAGATTCACAGCTGTGTTAGCCAAGTTTTCCCTGCTCTGGTTCTCAGGTGGGTTGCCGAGAGCTGCCTGATCACCGGCGGCAGGTTTACCCCCATGTTTTCTGCCAGTTAACATTATTTAAAGAGATCTACAAACATTGCCTCCATGTCCCTTTTCAAGGAACGGTGTCACCATGGGAATCTTGTGCAACTGATTGTAGGAACTGCTGGCATGTGCCACTGTGAATAAAAGAGAGAAGATTGCTGCATCGTAACTGGGAAGGAAGGGAATCTGCTGTAGAAATTTTGGGAGAGGGCATCCAGGCTGCTCTATCCGGATATGACTCGTGCCTGGGAATCCACCCATAAGCCATAGATCTACAGGGGATTCTATCAACCATGGATGGAAAAATTAAGCTCCCAAGTTTTCACTGCTTGTTTTTCCCAGCTTCTCACAGCTATGTTTTAAAAAAACCTTTCTTCTCTTTCCCTTTAACATTTCTGTATCATTCAGATGTCAATCTCTTCTCAAGCACTGGACCATGGCTCACTCACCACTGGCTTACACTGCTCTGTTCATTGCCCCCCTTCTTCTACCAATCCATCTAAACAACTTTCTTTCTTCTTCATTCAGTTACAAACCCCTGTGTTTTTTACACCTTTATCTGCCAACAGGATTGAGAAAAAGGATGCTGGAAAAAGACTGTGCTTTCATATCTGTGACTGAAACCTGCCTTACCCAGTTCCAGAAAGGGACTTCCACTTCTCCATCCTTTGGAGCCAGTCAGTCCTTCCACTTGTTAAGAGACGGCTTCTCCAAGTCAATATTACTCACGTGTTTATTCAAAATCAATACTGCTTATTACAGCTTCTGCAATTGTGTCTCACTATCGCTGTCACCTAGTTAGCTCCCAACCTTCCCGGCAGACTCTCAGCTTGCTGTGAAGTGTTGGAGTTGCGAGATTGAGAAAAAGAGATCGTAAAGTCAGACAGAAATAGAGACCCACTGATGGGGGATGTCACATAAGACAGGTTGCCAAGAATTCCCTCGTCTGCTTCTCATTCCCTCCACTCAGACACATATGGCCAGATGAGAGACAGTCATGAACCTTGAAATCTCTGCGTTACTCTCAGTTTCTCCTTTCCCTGCTGAAAAACAGAAGTGATAGCTCATACCTAGTTCAGGGGTGACAGCAAGGATCAGCCAGTGCTCAGGAAAAAGCAACATCTAAACAGTGCGTAATATTTTTATACCTTGATGCTGCCCCTGCTGAAGCAGATGGCAAGCTCCCATTGACTTTAATGAGGCCATAAAAAGCCTGTTGTGTGCATGCAATACGTATCAGCTCCTCTTGCAGCCCACACGCCGCGAGCGCCACTTTCCCTTTTGTTGTCTCCACTGACTGAGCAACTCTTCACCGACCCCCTGCGGAAACCCAGCCTTCTCTCTATAGAGCTGGAGAAGGGTGGAGGCCAAATTCACAGTGCTGGCACCTCTGCTGTCCCCCCTGCTCCTAACCAGCCCCAGATGGGAGAGGCACACAAGTGCCACAACTTGCAGGTGACGCAAATCATTCAGGAGAGCCAACTCCAGAGCCAACCATGAGGGGCTACAGGAGGATCTCGGGGCACTCTGTTACATAGCAGTAAAACAGCAGATGAAATTCAGTGTCAATTAGTGCAAAGGGAGTCATGGGGAAAAAACCAAACCTACCTACGCGTACTCAATGATGCTTTTGAAGTGCTGATATCAGTCATGAAAGAGATGCTGGAGACACTGTGGGTGGTTTTCTGAAAACATTGGCTCATAATGAGTGGTGATGAGAAAGGCAAAGTGAACATTAGGAAAGCTAAGGGAAGGGGTTGAGAATAAAATGCAGACTTCATTATACCACTGCAGAAATCTCTGTGCACACATATTTTGAAGCTTCTGTGTTGTTCTGGGGACTTCATCTCGAAAAACTAGAGAAGAGAGACAGAGATGAGAGGCAGAGATGATCAAAGGTGTAGAAGGGCTTTCACAAAATGAAGGAAACTGAACAGAGAACTTTGGGGCTTGGAAAAGTGATAAAGAGGAGCCAAAGATAAAGGTTTGTAAACCCACAAATAGTGCAGCAAAGAGGAATAGAAAAATAGTATTGGTTTGTTTCTTATAATATAGGAACTAGTAGGCATGCAGCAATATCATCAAGCATTAGTTTAAAATAAACCTAAGAGAGCACTTTCGTACGGCATGTCATTAAACTGAAATCTATTGCCAAAAGATGCTGTGGAGCCCAAGGTGTAAGTGATTCTAAAGGAAATAGATAAAGGTAATAATAGATAATTTTAGAGTGGTTAAGTCCTTTCATGGTTGTTAAACACAAGGGTCCAGCTGCAACTTTTAGCATAGGAAGAAAATGTATTCATTGCTGTATGATATGCATCCTTATCCCTCTCTATGAGCACCCATCAGTGGGCACCATACGTCGGGCTTGACGGCTATTTGCCCCACAGTTGTGGGGTGCCTCGGACACCTGCACACATTACAGACCCTGTCCTATGGAGGCAGCACAACCTCAAAGCACGGTTCTCTGTGACAGCAAAATGAAGTCTGGCATATAAAGACCTCCCTTTATTGGGATGGGTGGCCGACATTGGCTCACGGGTGGCCAACAAAATAAATGTTTTGTGTGGAAGCTTCACAGTGAAGACCCTTGCCCCTTGTGTCTGCAGAAGACAGGAATAAATGCATACATTCATAAAATTTCAGACTCTGACCCTCATTTTTCCATTGATTACCTTAAAAAACAGGGGCTATTTATACACATTACGGTCTATAACTGTCAACCTTGTGACAAATCACCCACCCAGAGCCTTGTCAATGATGTGGAAAATAGTGGCCATATAAGCAGATCAAATGAAGTGGAAGTTAGGTGGTACAATGGTGTCAGGCCGTAGCCTTTGATCTTTAAAGGCCAGAGGTCAAATCTGTCTGCACCGAGGAGTAAAAAAGACTTGGAGAGTTCACCCTGGTACGTAGGGAACTGTGAACCAGCAGCTCCTCTTGGGAGAGGTGCAGGGTTTGTAGAGGAAAAGCCTGGGCTGCATGTGAAGTTTTGCCCCGGGATCGGAGGAGCTCTAGTTAGAGAAGAGTAACTCTGGTGGGGTTACCAGACTCCCTGGTCAGGAGGCAGGTAAGTACAGTTAAGAAAATGTAATATCTGGGAGAAGTCCTACAGGACTAATGGGAGGTTTGTGGGGAAAAGATGTTCCCATGTGTGGCATGTTTCAGTCAGGGGGTAGGGGGGAGCAGCACCCAGAGCTGCAACCAGGAGAGTCTCTTTCGCTGGCTGTTTTGTAGCCGTTTGGTTTTACGTTGTTGCCGTGGTGCACTGGACAACGAGCAATCTCAGGCTAAGTCACTTCACTACTACTTCACCTGTGTTTTTCTATATAATGAAATACCCTTGATTACTGGGGGAGAAATAGGTTATTTTCAGACTAACAAAAGCACTGGTTTTCCGTCCCACCCAGGGGACCATCCCTCTTATTTATTTTTATTGATCCACTCAGCTTTTCCCATCTGATTTACAATTTGACAATTGCCACTCACTGCACCTTTAACAGTTATTCCTGGTTGCTTTCAACACGTGAAAGTTAAATACTGGGGCAAGAAATACATTAAAAGCTGCTGCAATTTTAAACCCTGGCAGGCTTTCTCTTTATTTTATGTTTTTTTTTTTTTTCTGCAAACCTACCAGCCCACAACCATAACATTTTCACCTACATCACCTCTTGCATTTGAAAAAAATGTATTTACTTGGGTAAGGTAAATACAGTGCTTGCTGTAAGGAGGGGAGAAGGCAGGACAAGCAACAGAGCCCTCCTCCACCCCTGCTGTCGCCTGCGTGGGCAGCAGCGCTGCCATTGCTACCCTGTGACAACATTGAGCATTGGGTGTATTCTGCACTGGAGGAAACATCAAGGGTGCAAAGGGCGTTCACGTTCCTTGATTTTGGACCCCCCGAGAGAGCTCAGAAAACTCTTCATTCTGCCAGAGTGGCCAAAGAAAAAAAAACGTCATTTTTTGGACTCCAGCCTCCGAGGGGGTAAAGCACTTGTCCTTCTGCTTGACAGCAGACCACCTGTTCTGCTACACGCCGTGAATAATCAGCGCCACGCGATGTGCACTCACCGTCTGGGATTAATCCTCTCGCAGTCATGTGTGCTCAGGCTCAGCAGCCAGGTCCAGCTGCTGCCTCACCTGGGTTGTCAGCCCTGCTTATCAGGTAGGAAGTTCATGGCCTCTCCTGACGGCCCAGGCGCTCCCAGGGAACTGGTTTTTTTTTCAGTGATGGTGAAGCTGATCTAGAGTGCCAACACAGAGCGGCGTTAAGCCATCTGGCTCTGCAGAAGCAGGGGGGCAGAAAGGAGACCCTCACTGCAGCAGGGGACCTTGCGGCTTATCTGTGGGACGGATCTGCCTTTCTCATGGGACCCTGACCGACCTCCCAGACTCTCACGGCTATGACCTACCACCGCCAGTGGTGGGAAGAGCTGCTCCCCTGCCTCTCTCCCCATGCAGAGCAGGACAAAGCAATGTCACAAATCATGGCTCTTGGTAGAAACTCCAATACAGCAGGGCAAAAGGCAGGTCCCCAAACTTTCTCTTCCCTTTACTCCATCCAAAAAACCAGACAGTCAACACTTAGCTCTGAAAAAAACCTAATATACTCTGGAACAACTTCAGATGTCCAAGAGAGAGCTTTCCCAAGTCCAGCCTGAAGGTGTGAGTTAGGCTTACTCTGAGTAAAAATAGTCATTAAGGGAAGGATTTCTCTCATTTGAACTCAGACATGCCAAAATCAGATGCCTAATTTTAATTTAGTCAGCCTGCACTATGCTTCCTCCTAGCCACAGATGTCCAGAGGCCACTCATCTGATCTTAGATGCCAATTTTAGGGTGAGATGAACCACCTGTTGGAGTCACCTACTACTTTTCATTGAGTATAGGGAGACTGTAGGGGGAACAGCCCAGAATTAGATGTCTAATTTTTAGATGTCCTAAACTAGGTCAGAAAAATCACCTCCTGCCATTATGAACAGGACTGAGCAGCTTAGGCCAATGCTCAAGGGACATGAGCACAACCAAAGTGGGTGGTGGCTGGATGAAGGGAAGGATGAGAGTGTCCTGTGCCCCGAGTGAGATGAAGGGGAGTTAAACCTGAATGACCTCTGGTGATGGATCCAGACTGTATAATCAAACGGGGTGCACTAGTTTGGAGATCTATCAAATTAATGCAATCTCAAGATGGCAGAGCACTGAGAGTGGGTAATGAAGCAGAAGAGAAACCACTAGGGATAATCTAAGTGCAGGGTCATGATCTTTTCTTTCTTTTCACCTGTTCTTACCAGCTGTTCACCTGCGTTGTCTACTTCGGGTTTTGTAAATACATGTTTTTATCTATTTGCAACTTAACAAAGAGTGCGTTAAAGGCATTTTAGGGAAAACGGGTAAACATGAAGGATTTCGTTATGTTGGGGGAGCTTAATGATATTCTGGGTCTGGATTAAGGAATGGCTAGCCTTCTCTTTATTATATTATGGTTTATATGTAAAATAAATATATGTATTTCAACTTCATGGTTGGTGCCTTGGTGTCTAGTAACAGGAGGTGTATGAAGAGTAGTGTCTACCAGCGAGCACCATCAGCCTGGCACGCTCTCCAGCCAGTGAGAAAAGATTAGGAAACAAGCCTTAACATCCACTGTCTCACAACAGCTTGGCCACAGCCATGGAGCAAGCGGCTGTATCATGAGCCAAAACAAACTGGGGCTCACGGGACTACATTCATCTAATCTTTCCCAATCCATAAAAAGGATCACTTAATCCAGTTAGATGGCAGCTCAAGCAGATGGGTAAATAAGGGAAGCCGGGAGTCTGATGGCCTCTACTGACCTGGAGCAGCAACCGGTCAAGGTGGCAGCTTTCAGTGCTGGTCTTGACCTGCTTCTTGGGATTGACATTGCTAACAAAATACATGCAGTGACACAAGATGTGTAATTTCAGGCAAAGCATTTGCCATCAGAAGACCAGATGATGGAAAAAGCAGTGGTAGCTCTTTCTTCCTTACCTTGTGCACCTTTAGGAATAAGTAAAATATTTTTCATTCACAAAAACAACAACACCACCAACAAAGAGAAAGAACTATGAAGCTTGACAACCCATTTAGTTACTCCTGTGAAAGGCAGAGGAGAGTGGTTTGAATACAGGGAAAATTGATATATAGGCTGGAAATAGTAATTGCACCACTAGATTTTGGAGGGTAACGCAGCACAGCTGAGCTACATTTAATGAGGGTGATCTGACACCACCAGATCTGCACAGCAGCCAGTCACTTGTGAGCAAAATGCAGTCATTCCTGCCTTGTGTTATTTGGTATTAATCAGCACAGTGCCTTAATTAAAATTTAACACCTGAATTAGAAAGATTTTGATCATTAATGACTGTGTGCAATGCTGCACTCAGCATGAACCATCAGATAAGCATTTTCATTTTGTATATGCAAATCCTGCAGCTGGAAAAGGCAGCATTTGGGTTGTTTTTTTAAAAAAAAATTGAAATAACTCCACTCCTTATCCTTGATAACACCAACAAAAAGTGTGCTACATTTTATCCCCTTTTCTAACAAAAAAAAAAAAATGCTCACAGTGAAATAAAAGCACGAGTGTGTTAATACACTATATGCTATTCATTATGGTCTGATCAATGATTAGATGTGACGTTTTACTCCGTCCTCTTCCAAAGTTTTGTTAGATGGGAGAATTAGTGCCTGGGCTGGCAAACAGGGGCGGGCTGAGATCTACAGCCCTGTGTCCTTACACTGAGTAAGCGGACATCAAAGGACTTCTCAAGTAGGCTGGGGGTGAGAATTTTGTTTGGGGAGGGTGAGAACAAATCTTCCTTCCAAAGCCAAAAAGTACAGGGAAAGAATATGCATTGTGCTGACACCAAGAATTTAACTGCTGCAGTCAAAAAAATATAACTGGAGAAAAAAATGAAGTAGCAGAAAAGAGTAGCAGAGGTCCATTCTCATTGAATAATCACCACATACATGGGCATGTAAATATACAAATACATATTCAAGTATATTTAGCTTACAGATGTTTTCAAAACTTTTAAAATAAATAACAGGTTTTTATAGTCTGGCAAAGCCCAGCATTTTGAGATAATTAAGCCTGGTTGCTTTCAGAGCAGCCTGTTAATAGGCCTTCGTTGTTTATCAGGGGTCATTTAACATTCACAGCATACAAAACATTCCCCCATATCATCAAACCACTTTCCACGACCAAGCCTGCTTAAATAGATGACACGATGGGTCAGCACTGGACGTCTCCATGGCTCACAACACCTGATACCAACTGCTCTATTTACCCAGTGGTTTGCACCCTGAACATGGGCACAACACCTCATTACAGGTGTCTTGAGCTGCCTTGCCCTTAAAGCTGCCCACAGGAGGATTTTTCATCTCTGAGGTCTTCAAAACTTGCTTAAGGTTGTTGTCCCACCACTTTATAGTAGGGACCATGATTGTGGTGTCCTTGAGTGATATGGGCAAAAAACTCACAGTCACTTCTAATGTAATGGCATGAAACAGACCCTGGGATCTTCCTATAGAGCCCTTACTGTAAGATTTAAGGCTACAAAGATGATGAGGGGACTGGAGCACCTCTCCGATGAGGAAAGGCTGAGGGAGCTGGGCTTGTTTAGCCTGAAGAAGAAAAGACTGAGAGGGGATCTCAGAAATACTTACAAATATCTTAAGGGTGGATGTCGTGAGGATGGAGCCAGACTCCTCTCAGTGGTGCCCAGCAACAGGACAAGGGACAATGGGCACAGACTGATGCAGAAGAGGTTTCAATTGTATATGAGGAAAAACTTCTTTACCTTGAGGGTGACAGAGCCCTGGAACAGGCTGCCAAGGGGATTGTGGAGTCTCCTTCTCTGGAGATATTCAAACCCTGCCTGGAGAGTGTCCTGTGCAACCTGCTCTGGGTGACCCTGCTTTAGCAGGGGGGGTGGACTGGATGATCTCCCAAGGTCCCTTCCAACCCCTGCCATTCTGTGATTCTGTGATTTGCCTCCAAGTCAGCCCTGAGGAGCAATATCACCCCTTCAGGGTCTGAAGGAGGAGCCAGCAACCCATTGGGTCCTTGATGAGCACATCTAACATCCATGGACCTCAGATGTCATCCTTGGAAGGTTTGCAAGAGCAAATTGTTGACCACTGGTGGAGCAGAAGCTGATCTGAACACAAGGGGTTGCAAAATGTCCTGGTCTTCAGGGTGGTGAAGGGCAGAGTTGTGCTTGGATCCAGGGGGGTGACACGCTGAGGGGGGGCTGCAATTTTTGGCTTCTCAAGAGCCGTTGCTCCCAAGAGCAGCCAGCCTGGAGGAAATAGGAAGCAGCTGTTTTGTGCAATTATTTCTTCACAATGTATTTATCGTAGGAGAGGGTGTGAAGATATGCATTTCCATGAAGAACCTCTCTTGTGAATAGGAAATTGTCAGTAATTAATAATTCCAGAACAATTTGCTTCCTCTCCCACAACCACAGCTTTTCTTTAATGATCTGGCAACGCTGGCTGCAAAGTCATGTATGAACTTCAGCGGGTTTTGTCTGAAAACCTCACAAAATCCTGGCTGTTTTCTGAAATCAACTCTTGTCTTAAGTACCTTAATTTACCAGCTCTGCTCTGCTCTATAGTTTGATTGCATCTGTCAAGTGGAGAGCAAAAATGTCAGAGGAATGCTAGAAAAAAACATGGATAGTGCTTGACTCTGAGGGAGGGTGGTAGATGAGTAGGAGATACAGAAGAACGAGACTAAACTAAAATAATTTCAAACTATTTGAGAATTGCCAGCTTCCATCATCGTACTGCAAATCTTACATTTCTTTTTCTTCTCAAATCCCCAGAGAATACGGGGCTTGCTTTTACAGACAGAAATGTCTCATTGTTGCAAGGAAGACAATGAAAATAACTGCACAAATTTAAAACCCAAACAAAGAGAAGGCAGCAAACAAACAGACCTAACCCTCTCCAAACTTATTTCCTACCCCCTATCCTCTTCCCTCCAGAGTTATGCGTGGAGTTTAGCAGCTTGAAATATGTGATAGCAAAATTAAAACAGTAGCTTGGAACTCTGCAGAAAGATGAGATTTGTGGCAAATTAAACTTTTTGAGCATTTTTGCATACACATTTAAGAAAGTTTGAGAATGTTTATTTAGTTTGCTTAAGATGCCAAAGTCTGAAAGCCAAACCAACTGATGAAAGATACTCAGCTTTAAACTATGCAAACCCCAAACTAAGGAAACATAATCATGTTTTATTTAAAAACACACACATGCACACTCTTTGATGAATAATACAAGCCGAGTGAAAATCACTTGCTCTCGCTACAACAAAGACTGAAGTAGTGGACTTGGTGACGCAGTTGCCAATCCCTCGTTCTCATAGAAGACCATCTGCTCTTGAATCTCAGTTTGGATGCTTGCAGACACATTTTTAGCATTTTTTAACATGTACAGCTCCTGGTACTTCCCTTACAGACCGCTCGGAAACCCACAGTCCCAGAATGGCTGTATTTCTCTCTCTTAAAGGACAGCTAGCAATTAAAGTGTCATTAAGCTCCAGACTTAAAATCCCCTTGAGTTAAAGGGGTCAGACGGCCTCCTCCATGATACTGCCTCTCTCTAGATGCAGGAACACGCAAGGATCAAATCTCATCCAGAAGGTTTTCTTCACAAGGAGGCAGGTATGACATCTTTTAAAGAAAGATAATTCTGAGAGGACTGATGAGGTCACTAAAGAAATACTGACACAGTGCATTAGCAAGGGCCAGTCTGATCTGACCTCTGCCTGTACCACTGAATATTGTGGGATTGCTTTTAATATCGACCGTTCTTCAGGGAGCAGGAGGTCACCAGCTACATTTTTCGTACGGTATGTGAGTGGTTTGTGGATGACTGATGCCTGCTGATCTTTGGGGCTGCATGGATCACTTGTAGTGAGAGGCACCACGTGTGATTAAAAATAACTCTCGGCTAACTCAGGATTGCTGTGGGGCAAAAGGTTATTAAACCTGACTGAGTTCGTACCGAATGGTCTAGGGGCATTCACATGATCTGTTAAGGCAACTGAGATTGGAGGGTAGGGCCCAACAATGGCAACAAATCCTATTGCTTGGATTACATCCGTGAGAGTGCATGCACCTTCAAATTAGCAAAGCAGCCATGCAATAATCACTCTTCTCCTTTTCTTCTGGAAAATCACTGCAGAAATCTGATCTCGGAAATCACTGCCAAACTCTGAATGCCCGTTTCATCTGACTTTTAGGTTGTCCCAGTACTGCATCTTATGGGGTTTACCTTGCAAACCCTATGTCTTTAACAATCTTTAGTGTCCATATCTTTAAGATCCATATTCCTCTAAAACACTGACAAAGGTTTATTCATGTTTACAGTATGATCAGTGGAAGCAACATATTTGCAAGCTAGATTACAACAAACCTATTTCCTCCAGCCAGTCGGTTTGATTCAGGAAAGCAAGAAACCTAAGAAATCTCTCAAAATCACAGCTCTTGAAGGACAATAATGGCTATTGAAAACTCTATGGTGGTGCTAAGACCTATACCAACTTCCGGAGTGGATGTAGAAAGGATGCTCACTCCTCCGTGCCCAGGTCATCTGAAGTTTCACAGCAGCCTGAAGATTTTGCCAAAAAATCAAGTTGTCCTGGGTGACCTTGGTCTTTATCAGTCCAGATGAACTTTGTTGTGTTTTATTCCATTTGACTGACTACATGGCCAATGTCACAGCCAGAGCAGAGGATGGAGCATATGGGCTTTTCTCTATCAGGACATTTGACCAAGGTGGTTTCTCCTGCCTTTGGTTTGACCCTCTTCCCTTTTCTAGCCCATCCTGGGCTGTTTCTAAATACCTGAGTAACTTTATTCTCATTGAGATTTGCGGGACCATCCCTGTTGATTAGTGACGCCTTGCTCTAGCAACTCTCATCTGTGAAACCATGAACCCGCCCAACTCGTGACAGATCCTGAGGAGGAAACCGCAGCTTCTCTAATTAGCCTGAGGACCAGCAACGCTGGTATTGCCAAATGAAAGGAGCACAACCCTTGCAGCTCTGTCAGAAAGCATAAGCATGGAGTCAGCCCTCTCTGTCCAGCCCGACCACTGCACCTTGCCAGCAAGAAGTGTGTGCAAAGTCATGTTTTATTTTACATGGGGAATGCTCTTTTGGAGTGAATCTTCTGGTTGTCTTCACTTACTGCTGAGTGGTTTGCCTCACAGAGTGGTCTTGGAGCACGTGAACTGGATTCCTTCCAAGTGAATCTCAACTGAAAGATGCTGCAGAAGCACTGCAGAAACACACCTGATGTGCTCCAAACACTGATAGACCAGATGGTTCATGGGACATGGCTAGAGCTAGTCTGGAGTAAATGCCTTGAAATTACTCTAGCGTATAAGAGGGGTCCTCAGCACCAACCATGTCACTTTATAGACCTGCTGCTGTTGGGTCATGCTACTTGCTTAGGAAACACGGCCAAAGGCTTCAAACATTGTGACTCTACCATAAAACTCATTATTTGTATGATAGGGTGACGTTATGAAATGGTCAGATTACGAGACAATTTTCCGCTTGTACAGAGAAGAGGATCCCAGCTCTTCCAAGTCAAAACATGAATGCAATAATGTAAGACAACCCATCTGTACTAGCTCAGCCCAAGTGGCACATGAGAGGTGCTCATGAGCTTCGTATGGCAGGGACCCATTATTCATATGCTGGCAAATGCTAAACCATTTGTTACTGCATCTTCTCTGCTCTTTTTTTACCCCACTTATCACACG
>NW_009258783.1:2551700-2578242 GCF_000687185.1 Egretta garzetta
CCCCTTTTTTTTTTGATTTATACAACATTTGAAGTTTTCAAGGACTTTCCAAAGGTTGCAGAGGTCCAATTAGACAGTCAGGTCTGGATGTCAACAGATTGAAGTGCTCTTGACTGATGAATGTGATAGTGAATGCTGGTTTCAGTAACTGAAGAACTAGGGGAAGGATGGGCTGGTGAATAAGGGCTTGGGCTAAAATATGTGATAGATGAAAGTTCATTATGGAGCTGAAAGCCCTCCTGTCCCCAGCACAGCTGTGATAGCTCCATACAATCTGTTATGGAACAGAGTAGCATAAACAGACCATGGGCTATATACAGCTTATATCGGGAGTTCTATTTGGTGAAATGTACAGGAGTATGGAATTGCCTGTATTTTTAACACATCATCTGGGCCCTTCGGCTTTGTGCCTCAACTTTTTTTTTTTAAAACCTGAGCTCTGGGAGGTATGGGATTAAAGTTCCCAAGCTTTGTCCTTGAGGAGTAAGCTTTCAACTGTGAAATTCCAAAATGCAGATTAAAAAAATAAAATAAAAAACTGCAACAAAGCACAACCTTTCTGCTAATATAATTTTTAAGCCAATACCATTAGGGAAGGAAAATGACTCATGATTTTGAGTGTATGGATCTGGCACTCCATTATAGCGTTGAATTTAAATGAGCCCTTTCTCATACGATGGTTCATCTGTCTGTGAGTGGAAGTACAGTTAATGTACATGCAGTCTTAGACTCTGTGTGATGCTTGGTAGAAGCATGACTTGAACGCAATCAAGACCTGCAGAAAAATACGAAGGGGGAAGTTCAGGAGGAAAAATACAATTTCCTTTTGTCCATGGTTCAGATCTGACCCGAGGTGTCAAACAGGCTGAGTAACAAAACCCACAACAATTCAACAGACCCTTTATAGCCAGAAGGGGCCCACGGTGGAGAGAGATTGAAAAATTAATTCCATCCGCCTCTAAGAAAGAGGCAAATGTCACTGAGTTGGGAATAACACCGAAGGGGTCGTTACTGAGGTCTCTCTGTACACGGCCTAACCCATGCACATTAGGACAAGAATCACAGGCAGAGATGCATCAAGACCTTTCCTTTTCCCTGACTAAGAACGTATTTTATAACCAAATGCACAGTTCCTTGCATATACTGTTTAGATAATAATTTAAATCCTGTCTGTTTTCTTATCATAAACCCCTGCTTTCTTGTGGCTTTTAATGATGTCTTATGTAAACAGCTTGGACGGCCTCTCCCAGGCTGAGCGGCTGCAGCAGGTTGGTTGACTCCCTGGGCCCAAGAATTGGGAAATGAGAGACGTGCTTGCATGGGGAGAGCATAAGCCACATGGGATTTTGGAGTGGCTTCCAGCAGTGCATCACCGGCAGCCTCAGCCCAGCTCTGGACATCTGCATCTCCAGGAGCATTGTACCCGTGCCCAAACCAGAGCCCCAGCCAGGGACCCCAAAGAGCAAATTCCCCAGAGGAAAATCAAACATTAAATGCAGGGAGCGGAGGCTGAGCCGGCTCCACCGGCAGGCCACCACAGGCACCCGATTGCAGCAGCCTGTATCTCCCTCTGGAGACGTCCAAAGGCCCCTACCTCTCTCTGCTGATCGCGCAGGGATTTTCAGCCCTCCCTCCCAGGGCTGGGTTGCTAGGCACTTAAATTATAGATAAAAATTGGGAGCTTAAATTAGGCAGGCGCAACCCCACACCTGCTACTTATATATTATGAAACAGCCTTTCATTACATGATCATGTATTTTATTTTTTTCCTCCCCAGAGGACTGTTGCTTCATTTAGGACACAGGACGATCTATCGCTGAGGATGGATCGTGCTGAGTAACTTAGGAGGGTGATGCCCATCGACCCACTGAGTCTGGAAAGCGTGCAAAGAGCATGGCGGAGAGGTACAGGAATTACGGACAGTGCTTTAAGCTTAACGCAAGTGCAGGCAGTTCTAGAGAGAGTTGGACAAGGGCTCCTGTCTTACACGAGTTCAAAATTTGGATTTTTTTTCCATTTCATGCCAGGAGGATGAGACAGGTTCCTGGTAAGCTCTGCTGCCTGGTAATTCAAACACTCCTTCCTTCCCCTGGACTCAGCAATTGCTATCGGCAGCCCACCACAGGCACCCGATTGCAGCAGCCTGTATCTCCCTCTGGAGACGTCCAAAGGCACCTACCTCTCTCTGCTGATCGCGCAGGGATTTTCAGCCCTCCCTCCCAGGGCTGGGTTGCTAGGCACTTAAATTATAGATAAAAATTGGGAGCTTAAATTAGGCAGGCGCAACCCCACACCTGCTACTTATATATTATGAAACAGCCTTTCATTACATGATCATGTATTTTATTTTTTTCCTCCCTAGAGGACTGTTGCTTCATTTAGGACACAGGACGATCTATCGCTGAGGATGGATCGTGCTGAGTAACTTAGGAGGGCGATGCCCATCGACCCACTGAGTCTGGAAAGCATGCAAAGAGCATGGCGGAGAGGTACAGGAATTACGGACAGTGCTTTAAGCTTAACGCAAGTGCAGGCAGTTCTAGAGAGAGTTGGACAAGGGCTCCTGTCTTACACGAGTTCAAAATTTGGATTTTTTTTCCATTTCATGCCAGGAGGATGAGACAGGTTCCTGGTAAGCTCTGCTGCCTGGTAATTCAAACACTCCTTCCTTCCCCTGGACTCAGCAATTGCTATTTCAATATAAGCTTGGATATTAACTTCACTAGAAATGAAGATAAATTTCTAAGTAAGCAAAAAAAAAAATCAGTTCACAATGGAAAAGAAACAGTTCATCTGAAAATTCCACAAATGGCTATTTCAATTATTTACATCTTTTTTTTTTTTCCCCACCCAAATATAGAAATCTGTTAACATTGTTCTTTTTCTACAAAAAAATTTCCATTTTAGCTAACCATCATTTTCCTGATCACAACACACCTTCTCACCGCTGTTATCGATCAGGAATTGTTGAATACCCCAGGGGAGACCTGGACGCTGCCTCTTCCTCTGCCACTGCCTTCCCACATGGCACTGGGCACCTCACTTAATCTGCGGCTCCCACACAGCCTGGGCTTTCCTAATTTTCCAGGCTGAAATCAAGAGGAAATCTTCGAATTTGATCTGGCATAATACTAAGTACTGAAATCCATCTTAGTAGTGCTTCAAGTATATATTGCTTTGTATAATGCTTTGAAAAATCAAGTTCTAGGTGTTGCCAATAATATAGTAATATTGAGTGGACACTTTTGACCTTAAACTCTCTTGTACTGCAGCTCCTCATCTGTAAAACAGTGGTAATAGCATCTTCCCTTCTCATAGAGGTGTTTATAAAACTGACATTTGTGAAGGTCTCGGATAATATATTTTAGGGAGTACATTAAAAGCACCCGTGAGGCAATTTATAATTCTGCCTTCAAAGCAGCATTTCAATAGTACTCGGTAATAGTGTGTGGCACTTTATACATGGGTTTTTTGGTTGCAATTCATACTTGATTTTCCAGTGTCAGTCAAACAACAAAGTATAAAAGTTTTTCTAAGTGACATTTTTCTATATTCAAATGAGAACCAAACTGGCAAGGAAATTACATGATCCTAATTATGCTTTGTGCATATAAATCAGCTGTGAAATCATTTGAAACTCTTATGTGTTTGGGATCTTTATCAATGAGGCAGAATAATTATCAACAAACCTCCATTAAGCCTGACTTTAAAAAGAACTCGTTATTAAATATGAACACAATTCTGCACTTCAAAGTCAAAATGACTCCCCAGTGGACTGGGCAGATATCAAGGCTTGTATGCATCAATGTGCATATCTCAAAAAAATTAAATTAGAATTATTCTGTGTTTAAAATAGGAACTCCCCCCTTTACCTTTTATCGGGGCAAGAGATTGCTGTGACCTAGAAACAAAGTTAAGCTTGGTCAAATGCAACACAGCAGTCAAATAGCCAGTCTAAATGTAATGTCAATAAGCATAAACCAAGCATTGATACAATTCTCAGTAATGCAGATTCTCAATAAGCATGGAATATTTTATCTTCCCAAGTAGGAAATCGTGTATAGATCAAGCGATAAAAGACCGCAATTTCTCTCTTCGATCTGGTTCAGTGAATATCGATGATAGATCTTGCAAGACAGGCTGAAAAAAGTCTATTACTGAACATCAGCAACGAAATGTTAAATTAAAAGTTCCCATAAACAGACTCAGAGGATAAATAACGACCTTTTGCACAGCCCTTTCCAACACAAAACCTTACCACACTTTTCAAAGAAGGTAAATAACCTTCTCCTGATTTTACATTTGACAAAACAAGCGCTTAGGGATGAAGCCACCTGACCCAGCTTGGTCAGAGATCTCCCTTGCTGCCTTACGTCCCCATTCACACGTGCTGGCCAGAATCCACCTTCTGGGGTGACCCACAGTGCTCCCCACATTCACCCACTGCAATACTGGTGCCCATCAGTGCTGGGCGGCACTGCAGGAGCTGCTCCCACAGACTGCCTACGGACACATGCAGCGAGGCACCCGGCAGACGCCCGTGTGGTTTAGGTTCACATTCTCTCCTAACTTTTTATAATTGGTCACCCATTTCACAGGCGAGCAACAGAGTCCCCAAAAAGCAGTGCAGCTGAGGTGGCACCCACAACCCAAGGCCAAATCTTGCTCCTGCCTTTGGGAAGGGACAGTCCCTGTTGGCTGTGCCCATGCCTGCGCTGCCCGTGCTCTGCAGAGGACTTTGCAAACCCGAGCTTTGCTGCCCTGGGAAGGCAGCACTGCAGGTGCAGGACACACATTGCATTTGTAGGATCAGTAAAGGGAGGACCTGGATGTGCTCCTGGCTCAGAGATCCGGGCAACCCTCTGGGAAAGCATGTGCCACAGCTCCCTCTGCGGGCTCTCTCTCCAGATGGTTAAAAGCATCCTCCCTTCCCACCCTCCACTGCCCAAAAGCAGGGCCTGGGCAGGGGTGGAGGGGACGCTGCCAACCCTGCCCACATCATGAGGGGAGGGGACGTGGGGGTTTGTAGGCAGACATATGGATGCAGACCCCTGTGATGTCCCGGGGATAACAAATGGGGTTGTAGGATGATAATATTTGCTCCCGTGAGCTTTTAGGATTTGTCACTTGGTGAGGAAGAGGCAGGCCCCTTTCAGGATGGAGCCCATAGAGTCCATAGGGAGCAGAGAAAGGCAACCTGGAAAAATGTTTAACCTTTCCACTGGACTTATCCCCCAAATCAGTGTCGTCTTTCTCCGGAGCAGTTTCATCCCTCCTGATCAGCCAGGGAGAGAGCAGCCACATCTCAGCACAGGAAGCCTTGGAATGAATGTGGCACGCTTTCCAAACCTGCAGCACGCACAGGACTCAGAACCGCACAGCACACCTGTGGGCTCCCCGGCAAACCTAAATAAAGGTGTTATCTTACTGCTCGGTGCCTCGACCGTCTCCTGCTCTCACTTGCAAAGGTGAGCCTGTTTTGCAGAGGACAGATGTCTGCTCCAGCTTCCAGCTGGGGGGGGACGGGGGCTCCCCAAACACACCTTGGGGGTTTTTCAGAAGCCGAACATCACGGATGGCTGCAAACAGAGTTTCTCAGCAGAACTGGCTGGAGGTCAGAAGGAAGATTATGTCACCAGGTCTCTTTTTCCATGAGATTATTGCTTAGCTCTGACAATAAAAACACTCCTGATTGCCCACGGTGGAGTTCTTCTTAGGCAAAACATCACTCTCACGCTTTCTATAGAAAAGAACATGAATAACTATTGTGAAGGTGGAAAATGGAAGCGGTTATAAATACGTGTTTGAAATCAAATACAGATGCATGTTAACACTTCCTTGTAGACAAACCCCAACTCGTATTCCCCAGCCGTTCCTTCGTGTTCACTTGAAAGCATGGGAGAAGGATGGAATACATTGCCCAGCTAAAGCCGCCGGGGCCAGGATGTCATCTCTCTACTGCAGCAGCTACAGCCTCTTTATTCAAGCCATATTTCATGTGCATCAGAGGAATGCAGGCTGATCCCGTTCTCCCCTTGAGAGCCCCCCGGGACAGAGGGAGGCTTGCTGTGCAGACACGCTCCGCAGCCTTGCCCGGCGCTGGCAGCTCTGCCATGGCCGGCAGCCCCACTCCCGTGACACGTGCCAACTCCAGGGCCAACTCAACAGACGTAAGGGAATCGGCGTTCCCCTAAAACAACCTCATGCCCCGGGCACCCTCGCCCGATGTGAGCACTCTGGGTCTCCTGAGGATACGGATGTTGACCCAGCCTCCCCTGGCTGCCGGGCCCTGCTGCGACACACGGTGACCCCACAAGGGACTTCCTTCAAAGCTCAGCCCACGTATGATAGCAAAACCCCTGCAACTGTTAAGCTTTAAAGACTTTAAGTTTGGAGGCATCTTAACACTGCTATTGCAAAGGTCTCACCACTTTGGCAGTCGTAACACTTACATTTAAAACACTTAATTTCATTACTGAACCTAGCCCAAGGGTCTTCTCTTCTGTGTCTATGCCTTACAAGAATTGATCTGAGATCTACCTTCCTATCTTCGAGTAAATGTAATTGAGATGTGAAGCAACCAGGTTTAGCCTATTTAGAAGCATTAATGTTCTGTTAAGGATGGAAGCTCCATTACTTTAACATCCCACAGCTGAAATTCCCTTGTAGCTGTTTATTGACCTATAAAGATCAGACATAAATGCATCCTTGACATGAGGAAAATGGTGAAGCAGGTATGACATTTCTCCCCAAGGCAGCTACTGCAGCTTCAATTATCTTATCTACAGGAAAAGTGGCTACAGAAACCTAATCACTGCTTAATTTACTTATAGCTGGCCAAAACCGGACCACTCAGCAACTGTACTTGGCACTCTGTCTCTGAACACCCCCCGCCACGGGCTCAAACTGATTATTAGGTGTGCTAACAACCATTGCACAACTAAAAAGGGAATAATTGGCTTGCATTTCTGACAAGCCGGCATAATTTTCTAACCAAGAAACTCTGCTACAATACAAAACACTTGGCAAAAACCCACCTCAGCACCACCACCGAAAAAC
Source organism: Egretta garzetta (assembly GCF_000687185.1). Lineage (NCBI taxonomy): Eukaryota > Metazoa > Chordata > Aves > Pelecaniformes > Ardeidae > Egretta > Egretta garzetta. The sequence continues at coordinate 2,558,760 of NW_009258783.1, forward strand.
CTGACTGTCCCTGAAAGGTTGATAAGGTTTCTTTTGGCCTGGAATTAACCTGCAACCGAACATACCATACAAACCCTGACATAAATGCAGAGATTATATTGATTAGCCAAATTGGAAAGGGTAATAGGAAGAGAGGAATTAACATTCAGGCAGTAGTTAAAGCAAAGAGCTGTAGGAGAAAGTAGAGGCATAGAGACACACTCCCTCCCCCTTACATATCCCTCTTCTAATTACATTTAGCTAATCCATTCAATTAACATTGATGAATTTTATGATGAAAAGCATAATGAATCCATTAAACACAAAACAAGTATTGGCATAAACCCTTTTCACCCCAGGAAGTGAATTATATCGGGAGAGCTACAGTAATTTACTAATAAAGTGATCTAAAGATGAAAAGAAGCCATTCATTCTGTGGCCAGTTAAGATGCAGGCTGGCGGAGGCTGGGTCCTCCGGATCAGACGCTGATGCTGGGGGTCTTGCTCTTCTCCCAGGCTGCAGCAATTGGCAGCAGAATTGGGCAACACGATACGTCACTCGCTGCTACCTAATAATAATGTTACACCGACACTGTCAGTATTTTTCATCCCCCTGGCCCTGCTAGACTCTTCTATAAAAAGCCAATTTGTTAAGCAGTTAGTCACTGCTTTATAATTCATAGACTCTCCTGAAAGTTTTAATGAGAAACCACGAAAGCAGTAAGAGGGAAGTACAGGCTGAGACAACTATTTATAAGCCGCGACTATCCTGCTATAACAGTCTCCTCTCGCGATGTGTGCGTTACATTTCTATCGTGTGCACGCTAAATTTATATGTCATGCACTCCCTTAACAAGACTATTCATACAACTATGATAAATAGGGCCATAATCTGCAGCGATTTCAATCCTTCTGTATGCCAGCAGAAGTCTCTTAGCAACGGTTGTTAGGGGCAACGCCAGCATCCAGCATCTTTCGTCGAATTCAGAGGCAACTGAGCTTCCACCAGCTCACGATGGAGGCTCCGGTTATACCTCAGAGAAAACGGAGCCTCCCCTCCCCCTTCCACAAATCCACGCTATCAAGAGAGACTCACAGCACAGCGCGTAAGGCTCAGCAATTATTAAAAATTATCAATTTAGCACAATCCAAGCGGCCATCCTGGACGTGACGTGTATCCCGTCTCCTATCATGCTAGCAGGCTATTAGCTTGTTTTGCAAGATCACAACAGCCTGGTCCTCTCCCCAGCCTGCTTAAAATTCACAACATTGTCTTTAAACTGGGCTAGGGAACCTCTGTAACATGGTACAAAGAAATCTCTTTACCATTCCCCTGTTGAGATGTGTCACTGATGCACTTCCAGAGCTGTGGTGCGATGTGTATGCCTGTAAAATACAGCCATGATCTTAATGCTCCTTTATTTTTTTATTCTGATTTGTCCTGGTTTTGGTTGGGATAGAGCCCACTGCGGGGCAGTGAACTGGGTAACACTGGTTTATGATATGATAAAATTACTGGGTGTGAGACTAATCTGGTATTTATACTCAGCGTTGCCGTCATCTCCGTGCTTTGGCAACCATCTCTTGGAAATTGTTAATAATTACACTCTTTACCTTTTCTCTTCGGAGAGTCAGTTTATGGGGAAAGAAGGGGGGACACTTTCCCTTTCACCTTCCCCTTCTCCTCCAGGCTAGTTACAACATCTCTTGAGAATTTTGACTATCCTCAGGATGTTCAAACCAGCACGTTCCCATTGCTATGTCTCCTGAGAGTGTTTCAGGTCTTGTTTAAGGTTAAACAACTATTTAAGAATACCACCCAGTGATCTGTCCTGAGGCTGGATAGTTATGAGTGGCTGGGTGTGGGGGATAGCATGGGCAAGTACCTGGGGCAGTGGGCAGTTCCCCAGACAGAGCAGAAGAGCTGATCCTACTTGCGATCTTAATAAAGGGGCTTCTGATTCATGTTTACAAGAAGTGAGTACCGAATACCATGACCAGGACTAGCGGGGCCCAGCCTCCAGCCAGGTGGAGGAAGGGGACAACTGGGTTTACTGGACTGTGTGGATTCGATGGCCTGGCACAGGAATATAAGGTTTTAGTGGACATCGGTACAGAGCGTACCCTAATGCCATCAAGCTATTCAGGGGCAGAACCCATCTGTATTTCTGGAGGAATTCCAACAGCTGACTATATTAGAGGCTGAAGTGAACCTAACTGGGAATGACTGGAAAAAGCAACCCATTGTGGCTGGCCCCAAGGCTCTGTGTATCCTTGGTATAGACCACATCAGGAGAAGGTATTTCAAGGTCCCAAAATGGTACTGGTGGGCTTTTGGTATAGGTGCCTTGGAGATGGAGGAAATTAAACAGCTGTCTACACTGCCTGGTCTTTCAGAGGACCTTTCTGTTACCGGGTTGTTGAAGGTTGAAGAACAACAAATGCCAAGTGCCACTACAGCAGTGCACCAGCAGCAATATCACACCAACCAAGACTCCCCGATTCCCATTCGTTAGATTAGTCATCGACTGGAGAGCAAAGGAGTGATCAGAGAGACTCTCTTGCCCATTAACAGTCCCACATGGCCAATGAGAAAGTCTGATGGAGTGGAGACTGACAGTAGATTAACGTGACCTGAACAAAGTCGCATCGCTGCTGAGTGCTGCTGCGCCAGACATGCTAGAACTTCAATAAGAAATAGAGTCAAAGACAGCCAAGTGGTGTGCCACAACTGATATCGTTAACGTGTTTTTCTCAATCCCTTTGGCAGCAGAGTGCAGGCCACAGTTTGCTTCCACTTGGAAGGGCACCCAGTACACCTGGAATTGACTGCCCCAGGGTGGAATACACAGCTCTACCATTTGCCATGGGCTGATCCAGACTGCACTGGAACAGAGTAAGGCTACAAACACCTGCAATAGGTTGATGACACCATTGTGTGGGGCAATACAGCAGAAGAGGTTTGTGAGAAAGGGAAGAAAATAGTCCAAATCCTTCTGAAAGCTGGTTTTGCCATAAAACAAAGTAAGGACAAGGGACTTGCACAGGAGATCCAGTTTTTAGGAATATAATGGCAAGGTGGATGTCATGGGATCCCAATGGATGTGATCAACAAAATAATAGCCACGTCTCCACCAACTAGCGCAGAGGAAGCACAAGCTTTCTTAGGCGTTGTGGGTTTTTGGAGAATGCGTATTCCAAATTACAACCAGATTGTAAGACCTCTCTATCAAGTGACCTGGAAGAAGGATGACTTCAAATGGGGCCCTGAGCTATGACAAGCCTTTGAACAAAGTAAACAGGAGATAGTTTATTCAGTAGCCCTTGAGCCGGTCCAGGAAGGACACAACATAAAAAATGCATAATAAATGTATAATACACTACCAGAAAATGAGAAGCAATATGCCCTGTTCGCTGATGGGTCCTGTTGTATTGTAGGAAAGCATCGGAGGTGGAAGGCTGCTGTGTGGAGCCCTAGATGACCAGTCACAGAGACTGCTGCAGGAAAACGTGGACTGAGCCAATTTGCAGAAGTGAAGGCCATCCAGCTGGCTTTAGACATTGCTGACCAAGAAAAGTGGCCAGTCCTCTATCTCTATACTGATTCATGCATGCTGGCAGATACCCTGTGGGAGTGGTTACAGCAATGGAAGCAGAGCAACTGGCAACGCAGAGGCAAATCCATCTGGGCTGCCGCATTGTGGCAAGATATTGCTGCCTGGGTAGAGAACCTGGTTGTAAAAAGTCAAACGTTGGGATACACATTTAGCAAAAGCTACTTGGTTAGTCAACACCAGGGGATTTGCCAGCCGAGCTTGCCCTGCCCAAGCAAAAACTTTTACGTACTGTAGCAGGGGATGAAGTCCCTGTAGTGCACATAAAAACTATGCTGGGGAAGACAGTGTGGGTTATTCCTGCCTTGGGCAAAGGCAAACCCATTCATGGGATCGCTTTTGCTCAAGGACCTGGGTGCACTTTATGGATGATAATGTAGAAGGGCAGGGAAATCCTATGTGTACCTCAAGGAGATTTTATTTTGGGTGAGAATAGCCAATGAACTGAGTTGTATGATGTTAACTGCTATATAATACTGTATGTCATCACTTTTATGGTCACTATATGCCATATCAATGGTATTGCAGAAAGACTCACCCAAATTAATGAAGAATGAATTTTGATGAAACTGAGCCAAGTGCAGTGATGATAGAACTGGAAAAGTGTAGTGGTGATGGAACCAGAACTGGCTTCAGCATGCAGCGATCCAACACCACACACCATCTCTCCTGCCCTGAAGGGCTGTTATGACACATGGAGCCCAAAGTCATGGACTAAATGAACCCTGTGGACATTTTAGAGGGATGGCCCATAGGCTAAGGGAATTATATCAATGTGTATATATCAAAAGACAGGAAACATGGTGGTGATTAATTGGGATGTGTTGGAAACTGTGGGACCTGGTATGACATAGATGGTATAGAATAAGGGGTGGATATTTTCCTGATTTCGGCTGGGATAGAGTTAATTTTCTTCATAGTAGCTGGTATAGTGCTGTGTTTTGGATTTAGGATGAGAATAATGTTGATAACACCCTGATGTTTTAGTTGTTGCTAAGCAGTGCTTATACTAAGGCAAGGACTTTTCAGCTTCTCATGCTGCCCTGCCAGCGAGGCAGCTGGAGGTGCACAAGAAACTGGGAGGGGACACAACCAGGACAGCTGATCCAAACTGGCCAAAGGGATATTCCATAACATACGACACCACGCTGAACAAAAAAAATGGGGGGAGTTGGCTGAGGGGGCATGGACCCTGCTTGGGAATTGGTTAGGTGTCTGTCAGCGGGTGGTGAGCAATTGCATTGCACATCATTTTTTTTTGTATATTCCTTTATCATTATTATTGTTTTCCCTTCCTTTTCTGTCCTACTAAATTGTCTTTATCTCAACCCACAAGTTTTAGTTCTTTTCCAATTCTCTCCCCCATCCCACTGGGAGGGAGGGAGTGAACGGCTGGGTGGTGTTTAGCTGCCTGCCAGGTTGAACCACAGCACAACTGTAGCCTAATGTCATCTCCTAATTGCTGAGCATCCCCCATAAGAGGAGTTGCTACAACTCATCTGTTTTTACAGGATGCCTTTTCCTTTTTTCAGTGGGAACACAGTCAGTCCTTCGGAACCAGGACTCTCCAGATCATGCCACAGTAGGGAAGCGTCTTCTGGATTAAAGGAGAAAAAATTAAGTCTGGTAAAATCCAACCAAGAGAAGTGATGGGTGTCTTATGCCAATCAAACCAAAGTGTGTATTGAGCAATGCCAGCGTTAATGATGACATCTGTGATATGGGCTGAGAAGGGTATTGGGCTGCCTCTTCCCTGGGGAATATATGAATATTTCATCTCAAATCAATTACTGAGTTGCTATTCCCGCTGCTGTTCTTAAGGCTGTCAGCCAACTCACTCTAAAACCCCTGTTCTGAGGCAGTTGACATCTCAGCCTTTTAAAAAACCTCCAAAACCACACAGACAAAACCCCCTCTGGTCTGAAATTTGGCATCAGAAGGGCTTACCCTGAAATCACATCACAATGTTTTGATGAATGGAAAACTTTTCTTCTTTAAACAAAAATCCATGAAATTTTCACATACCTTTTTTTCTCATTTGCATTTAAATTACTTCATTAGGTGATATGCCATTTTCCTTGTGTTGTATTTGTCTTCTAAGAACAATTTCTTCCCTCTCTCCTTTAAACTTGCAAATTTTGGGAGTTTAACCCAAACTCCATTTTGGAGCAATATTTAGATTCACACCAAAACGACCGAGACATGTCAAAGTTGTGGGTGACACTCTCTTCACTGTAAGCAGTTGCACAGCTGTCAGATCAGTACAGGAGATGAAATATTATTTGCCATAATACTTTGGCATCGCCAGTTGATTTATGGATCTTATGTCAGACCTAAATTTGAATTTCCTTGTTTATCCTAGAGTTGAATCATGATTGTGTTGTTGCTCCCTCCCCTGAGAGCTAGTCGGGTATTTCAAGCTTTTATTTGCTGGACAAGGAATTACTCTGCTCTGCTTGGAATTAGCATCACTTGTTCAACCTCAGTTGATTAAATATCCTTCTGTATCTCTCAGCCTTCGGTCCTGATCAGACCAGCAGGATACTGCAATGAGCCTAAAATCCCCTCTTCACAGCTTTCAGAGACTTTTAGATAAGGAATTTTCTCAACTAATTTTAGAGCCCTATAACATAGTTGTTATAACCCAACCCTGAGCCAGCCACTCGACCCCTTCACAGAGTCGGTGGAAGGAATGAGACTCAGCAACTCACCCTTGGGATGAGTTGGATGTAATGGGAGACGATGGGGCCTTTTGACGTTCAGATGGCAACATTTAGACAAAACTCTCCACCTTTACCGCTGAGAGGAAGCACAGGACTACAAAGCAAAAGATTTAAATCTCAGCTGTACTGTGACCTTATACAAGCAATTTAGGGTTAGCCACATCCCTTCCCATCTGGAAAATGGGAAGATCCTTCTTTTTTCCCAGTGTTTGGCTTGCCTTTAAGAATCTCAGCTCTTTTGGGAGGGGACCATGCCTTGGGCGTGTTTGTACAGCCCTCAGCCCTGTACAGACTTCCCCTGGAGAGGGCTTCTGCATGCTGCTCCGACAGACCCTCGGGCTGAGAGCTCAGCCCCTTGAAGTAACATAGACCTCTGTGCAAAGGAGGGAGAGGGGATGGGAACAGCAGAAGCAGCATATTAACCTCTTTTCCCCTGAACATCATGAGCAACTGAAGGGAAGGCATGGTCTTCACTTCTGAGAGATCAGAGTTGGATGATTAGTTAGTTATAGGGTGATCACAGATTTGTTCAGCCTTAATTGCAAAGCAGTTCAGGTCTTGGGGAAAGAACAGAATGGAAACAAGGAAAAAAAGGAGAAGAAAAAAAAGATCAAGAGGGGAAAAAAGAAGGACAAAAAGAAAAAATAAAACATAGTAGGAAGAAAAACATGAAACACAATGACATGGTGGAAGCCAGGTATGGCAAAGGAGCCCAGGGCTGGAAGAATCATTTAGCTGGCATTGCAAAGAGGTGCCCTGTCTCAGCTGGATGAGGCTGCTTCATCCCAGCATACCAGTTGCAGAACCTCGTTTCTAAATGCCAAGAGGATCCACAAGGGCTTGGGGTTTTTATTTATTTATTTATTACACTTGATATTAAACTCACCTACAGATTGAATAAGACTTTAAGGATGTTTTCTTCTGAAGTTTCCAGATATGAATAAGTTTGAGAAGACAATAGTTAATATAGTACACCTTAGACTTAGTAGCCTTTGATGTGGAAGTTCCTTCTATAAGGCCGTACACGCTCCCAGACGTATTTGACTTCTTGCATCGGACATGAAAAAGCAGCCTTCAGGAAAATGCTAGCTGTAGGTTTGCATTAGCTATAGAACAGATACAATTTCTTTTGTGCCTGGAACTAATGCAATCTGCAAGAAAATCAATGCAGGTTCACAGGGAAATAAGCAGTCAGTTCTGAGAGCGTGCTGCGGTCTAACAGAGACATGGTCTGCTAACACTGAAAAATGCTCAGTAGCCATGCTTTTGATCTTGCTTCCTTCATATTACGGCCAAGCTTTCCAGACTGTCAGGAGTGCATCACGCAACTTCCAAACATATCAGTCTTGCACTCATTTTTACTGTCTGCTCTGGTGTTTACATTAAGACTGATCTGATTATTCAGTGCTGGATCCAGAAGCAAGTATTCTCCATGTTCACTTGGATTATCAATGTGGAAAACATACTGGGAAACATACTGGCAGGACTAGAGACTCTTTTAAGCTGGTTTGTTGTTTTGGTTTTTTTTTCCTTTTACAAAGATGCTGGCTCTAATTACTCCACACCTCTGTTCAAAGATGCATTAAAGCATCTCTTCCTATCCGAAAATCAGAACGTCTTTCAGGCATGGGGGGTGTATGAAATCCTAGAGCTTCTTTTTATGCTCATTTCAAGTGTAGTATTGGGTTGGGTTTTTTTAGTTTAAAAAGGCTCTAAAATTATCACCTTTTGCGATGCCAAATCTGGATGGAAGGAAGAAAAAGTAACTGGTCCTAAATCATCAGGGCAATTCTGGAGGAAATGCACATGTCCCAGAAGAGGATAAAAAGAACATGAAAACAAATGGTGTCATTCATACAGAGCGAAACAGTGCTGGAAAGATGAAAGAAAGGTGCAATGCACAGAGAGGAAGCTTGATTGTATTCAGGAAAAAAGATTATAGCTGGCACAAATGGATGCCCTTCACCTATGGGGCCACGTGACTGTTGGTGTGAAAAGCCCAGAAGTAGAAAATACATCACTGCTTGTATCAAAATGTTATATCTGTGCTAATCTGTAAACCACAACATATACAAGTCTGTTACTATATTTGGTGAACAAAAAAGCAACAGCAAACATTTGGTATAAATGGATACTTGCACGTCAAGAATAATTTTTGCCTTGGACTGCTGTGGGGATATACATTATTAAAGGGTGTTTGCCCCTCCTGAGCTGGAAAACCCTTTCCAACTTGCTAATGATTTTCTCAGGTTTAATAATTCAGGTTTATATTTTTGTTCTGGATGTCTGCTTCAAGCTAATCATTCCCTCCTCCCCCTAAATTCAGGCAAAAGTTAGAGCTGTTTATGAGAGTGAGATTAGAGGGCAGTGGGGGGGGGAGGGGACAGTGAAGGCATTTTTCAATATTCCCAGGAATCTGCAAAGCTGTGGCAACCTCAGGCCATGCAGCAACCACTTGAAAGTTGTTAAGCATGGTCTATGTACCATAACCACTCTGTAGAGTTTTGCTATTCCATGGAAATCTGCCCACTCAGTTAAACTGTGAACTTCTGCAAAAAAAAATTAAAGTTTGCATTTGTTTGGTAAAGATAAGAGGTATGATTATTTAATTCTTTGGCCCCAAATAGCATGCTTGAACCTGTAATATCTTTTAAGGTTCACTAGACTGAACACATATTGCCTTCTTTAAGCAAGACACCATGTTTCCTCCTGTTTGGAAAGGTTCCTCTTGTAGTGATTGCTCCCGTGTGCTCCTAGTAACTGGGATTTAATCACAGAATCATAGAATCATTTAGGTTGGAAAAGACCTTTAAGATCATCAAGTCCAACCATTAACCTAACCCTGCCATCCCACCACTAAACCATGTCCCTGAGCCCCTCGTCTGCCCGCCTTTTAAATATCTCCAGGGATGGGGACTCCAACACTTCCCTTGGCAGCCCATTCCAGTGCCTGACAACCCTTTTGGTGAAGAAATTTTTCCTAATGTCCAATTGAAACCTCCCCTGTGCAACTGGCGGCCATTTCCTCTCATCCTATCGCCCATTACCTGGGAAAAGAGACCGACCCCCACCTCAATACAACCTCCTTTGACAGCAAAGGCAAGGGCAAGAAACAGAGAAGGAAACAAAGCCTAGAGGGAGAGCACAACTTGGAGGTGGGGGGAAGGAGAGATGCATGGGAACTGGGAGAAAGCAGGGAGAGCTGAGCTTAGCTGAGGATTTGAGGAAAGCCTGGAGCCACCAGGGAAAAGGTATGAAGGATAGAAATGTGTCTAGCTGGACAAAGAATATCAAAAAAGGACCCAAACAGGATAAGAAACCTGAGATCTGATAAGACAATTGTTGAGGGAAATTTAGGGAGAATGGGGAATGACCATCAGTGGGGCACAGCTGAAAATCAGGGCAGGAGAGACAGGCAGCAGAGTGGGAGCAGCAGAAAACACTGGCCGGGCAGGGTGACAGCAGGACATGACTGCCTAGGTTAGTTGCTGCAGTTGCCCAAGGAAGCTCGAGGCATTTCCTAACTTTCAAGTGCATGACCGCACTGTTTAATATTACTGATTCGATTTTTTTCTAATGACTGTATTAAAAGCCAAAGAACAAGAGAGTTTCTGGAGGCAACAGCAAAATCTCTCACAGAAATCTCCCAGGATTTGTTGCAGAAAGCTGTATTTAATACTGTGATTACTGATGTGTGATGATGGGTCAACAGCAGGGCAAGAATCAGCGCACATGGGGTATGGCATGGAGGGCTTGCTACCATATGCCCATGCAGCATGTTTGGTATCTAGGACAGCTAATAGCAGCAGACTCATAAGCAGATTTTTTGAGATGTGAATATATCACAGTATCCACTAAACCCAAAGCTTGTTGGCTTGGTGAGACAAAGCCACAATAACATGGGTTCAAAAGGGATCCTACGTCAGGTCCTCAACAGTCAAGACCCTATAGCACAGAGGGATGGGTCTGGTTGGATTTCTGGGAGACACAAGGCACGGGAAGTTTCTTCAACAGTGCAAGTGAAGAGATATCTGCTAAGATTTGTACAAACACAAGAGAAGGCTAACCCAGAAACCCAACCCCCCTTATCCTTTGTGGTGCTTGCTACCGAGGTGCTGAGCAGAGGAGCCCTTATCCTGTAAGAGCAGAATGTGACAGCCTGATCGATTCCCCGCAGCAGTTACAAGAAATACAGTGAAGATAAAGCTGACATTGAACACTGTAATAACACACTAACAAAAAAAAAAGGTAATTTTTTTTTCCAGTTGGAGCAGCATTTGAATAAGTGGGTTTTAAGGTAAAATAGAAGAACTGAGGTCTGTCAGACCTCACCGGGGCAGTCTGCTCCGGGATATATGGTTTATAGACGTTATATAGCAGGTTCACTATCAGCTCAGCACCTGCTGGGGCTTGGTACAAGTACAAATGAGCAGTTTGCACGCAGATACCTTCCAGAGTCTTTCTGGGTTTGGGCACCAAACATGACAAGTAGTGATATGTCGAGGGCATGCTAGCACCCCAAAAAGGATTTGATACCTAGGCAAAGATTATTCATTGCTGGATATGGATTTCAGCCTGAGAGCATCAACTAAGGAGTGCAGATTTTCCTGGGGGTGCAGAAGTGCCAGAGTCTGATTTGAATCCCAAACAAGATAAATTTACTCTCACAGAATTACCTGAGAAAACATTAAACTAGATACAGATGAAGGATGATATCAGCAAGGCCGGTTGCATAAATATCTACCAGGTCTCTACTGGGAGGGATTTATGGCTCCCATGAGATCCCACAATTTCATTATTATCACTACAAAACTGGTTAGCATCAAGCCAGCCAAGCTGTGCACTTGATCTATAGGTACACCTTCCACAGCAGAGCAGCCATAACCTCCAACCAGCAGCACCTGGTTTTATACGAAATGAAAAAAGAACTGGTTTTAGTTCTTACCCAGGGGCAAGACAAGCAGGTGCACTAAAGCAGATCAAAACCTCAAGCTTGATAGGCAAACAGATATGGGCACAAGCAGATAGAGATGTCCTTCCGTGGCCACAGCCTCAGCAACAATATTTTAAGTAAATCCATTTGCAAAGCTAAAACTGCAGACTGAAGGTGGTGGCAGCTGCTGGGTTCCAGTCACCAAACTGGAAGCCTTCATACCCAAGGAAAGAAGCAAAAACTTTTCTCTGTCACATACAGCCGTAGTCTCCATGCCAACAGCAATGGGGATTGTGCTGAAGTCCCTCGTGCCTTTTTGCTCGGTGAGAGCCTGGATGGGGACGCAGGCAGCTCCTGGGTTCAGAGGAGCCCCCGACTCAGAGCCACATCTGGCTCTGTGGCTTAGGTTGTAAATTCTGTCATGAAATACAGATGACCTTTAATGAACATGTCTTCTCCATATACATAGCGTCAGTCACTGCAAAACCCTGTTGGGTTGTGGGGTCATGTTGGTCTTCAGCTATTACAGTAATAAATGTGATTAACTGCAGCTATAAAAAGCAATTTCATTCTGACTGCTAACCTCACAAAAGAAAAAAAAAATTAAATAAACCAAAGAACAGGCTGGAAGATGACATTTTTATATCCATGTTGGTTTATATTCTACCTTTGGACTGTGAATCTGATGGCTCATGATGGGAACAACGGTTGCTTTTGCACGATCAGCTTTTCCCATCACTGCTCTGTGGGATGGAGGTGCTGCAGGTAATTTCCATTACAAGGAAGAGGGAATGGCAGCATCTCTCCAAGACTGTTGTAACCATTGGCAAATACTGGTGACTTAATAATTTTGTTACATGGGAAAGCAACAGGGGTCCTTTGCCAAAACAACTAAAAGCCACTGTTCCAACTTCAGGTGATGAGTAACCTCTGCTGAATGAACAGAGTTGCAATGGGAAGGGCTGAAATTAATCCTGGATTTACTTAATCTAAAATACAGGCTCTTTAGAGAAGTCCGTTACTGAGCTCAGGGTATATAATGCCATGAATGTACATCCAAGACGAACAGCATGGAGTATACAGCCCTGCATAAAGTAGCTCAGAAAACTTGGACCAAACTGAACTTCAAACATGCTATTTGCTATTTTCTTTTCTTTGTAGACTTTCAGTCATCAGCAGGACATGATTTATCTCTTTGATCATCTTGAAGCATTAATTTAACATAAATCATTTTATTTGGGCGCTTTTCTGATTTAGCAGAAAATGCTGTAACAATATTCAGTGGCTGAAAGCTGAGGCTGGCAATATAAATTGAGATGCATATTTTTAACAAGAATAATTAATTATTGGAACAATTTACCCAAGGATGCAGTGGCTTCTCCATCAGCTATGGCCTTTAAATAATACTAGATTTGTCTGAAGGATCGGACATTTCAATGCCCAATGTTCGGAGTGAAGGCAGGAACTAAGAGCTAGTGTGTGTGAGTTATGCTGGAGTGATTTCCCAAGACCTACGAGTCTTTTCACTGAAGACAAGATTTTCCCCGTGCTTTTTGTAGTTTTTATAGCCCTATTTACCAAACTCTGTATGCCATTCTCTTAACTTTACAAACAAAGCTGCGTTTATCATGTCTTAAATTAAAGGGAAACTTAAATAGAGACTTCATACAAAACATTCACAGCTGCATAAATCAACTCAAAGAGAAGATTAAGTGTTTATTAGCAGGAAAACATAAGCTGTAGGAGCATGCTTTGTACCTTCATTTCTTTGTGCTTCTCTTGTAAAACATTAAGGATGTCCTAGACATGAAATAATTAGGCAGATAGTGTATTACAGCCAAATAAATGCCACATAGTGCCTCCTCTCTGGACAGCTTGTAACTCACTGTTTATTTCCTCACTACAATACAGGTTTTTCTGCAAAGGCTGCACTACCCTGATATGGAAGTTGTAAAAATATTTAAATACCAGGATTTGTTCTGTGAAGACCCTTGGAATGCAAGTGAAGGGAGGCAATCAGAGTTTAAGATGCACTGGAAACAAGCAAAACCTGAAACAGGAGCCAGATGGATGCATTTCTACTTAGCACGCATTCGAACTGCCAGGTTAAAAGCGATAGAAAATAGGCACACGCAGCAGCACGAGGTTCGCCGTCCTCATCGTGTTGATAGCGGGGGAACACGAGACTGCACCCTTGGGTTTTTTGAGTTGCGGGAGTTGAAACCAACATCCCCAGACTGGAGCTGTGGTCTGTACCCAGTCCTGCTTATAGCAACCATCTCCTGTGATAGGGATCCCACAGACTTGTTCCTGCCTGCTCCCCTCCCTTTTCTCTCCCATCCTTCTCTTGGCAGTCCTGAGGGTTTTACAGGGGCACGTGTTGCGGCTGGTGTTACAGTGAGATGTTTCACTCAGGTGCTTCCAGAGCAGCCTCCTTGAAAAGACAGCAGACCCCTGCCAAGTGGATTACGTTGTCAAGGCAATGTTTTCCCTGAAAAACTGGACAACAAGAGAGAACTTATCATATAGGAACAATATGTTTCCTTAAGTGATCCTCTTGTTGTTACTTCTGCACTTAAGAAATGGAGTGCCAAAAATCTGCAGATGGACTTTAATTGCTTGCCAGGGTTCTTTCCTCTGCTTTCCACTCATTTAGCCAGGACAGCTTCCCATGGCAGGCATCTGCTCCTTGGTGGCAGTTTCAGCTTTCCTTCTTTCTCCCATCCAACCAAACCAGCTACAGAGACCACAGCTGCTTGGAGAGGAGAAGGGAGGGCAATTGGGTCAGTGACCCCTTTGGACATCCCAGCAAAACCCCTTTCAGACAGATTACAGGGCTGCTAGGTCAATCTGGAGGCAAAAAGACTTCAGCGAGGGTCAACATCTACAAAGCTAAACTAGAACTGGCAGCTTTGTAGAAAAACCTACAGATAGACCTAACTTCAGAGGTAAACCTGAGTTTATCTTTTTATGCACTCAGATATTTAAGACAATTCCAACTAATCGACATATCAGCATGGGTTCATTGGTTAAAAGGCAGTCATATCTAAAACCCTTCCCTTTTATTTTACATCAGGTTACATCAGGACCGTCTGGTTCCAAGTCTGGCTATGGCAGAGAATTTCAATGAACACTTGTAAATTAATTGCATGTTAGTCTCATGAGCAATGGCTTAGCAATGCAAAAGAGAGGCTGCACCCAGAGCCTCCTTGCACCTGTGGAAGAATGGAGAGACATCTGTCCCTTTGGGGTTCCATGTACGTTTGAGAATTTTAAGGCCAGAAAGGAGCAAGCTTGATCAGCCAGCCAGATGTCATGACAGAAAGCAGAGAAGGCATCACTCCTTCTCTATCCAGAGCTTCTCAGAAAAAAATGACCAAACCTTTCTTCCATGTGCTGAAAGCCCATATGTATCTCAGCCTTGTTCCCGGACAAGCTGCTCTGTTTTTAGCCCATGGCACGTATCACCCCGCTGTCATGTTCTGTGTGATCAGAGCAGTCTCTGCAGTCCAGCAGTGGCTGCTGGAAAACCAGAAACAAAATCATGTCTGTTAGACTGCTGGGTCTCCTTCCTGGCTGGATTTTGAGCCCCTTTTTCAACTGACAGAATTAATAATTGGCATTATTAACCTCTACAGGGTCCTCCTGGTGACATGGGACTCCAGATTCTCACCCCCAAGCCTTCGAGAATGTCACCTCTCTTCACCTGGAGAGCTCAAACTCTCTGAGAACAATTCATCCTCACAAAAAAATTTTGAACAATAATTTGGCCCCATAGAAAAGACCTTTAAAAAAAAAATAAGGAAAACAAAGGACTATTTCAAGGGAGCTTCCAAAGTGTTGTAGCCCAAGATGTCTCTTTTGTGTATATTTTCCTATTTTGTAGCCCCTAGTACTCACAAATTCAAAAGCCAATGTGCTAAGTTTTTTTTGATGCTTTCTCACGTCCCCCCAAAGGAGTCTGTTTCCAGGCCACGCTGCCATGTGACTTTCTTCAGCATTTACCCATGCTTGTCAGCTTGTGAGCATTAAAAATTCCACTCTAAACACAGAGTGACCCCTTCTTCCCGGTCTATGACAACAGACGCATTATGTCCCTACAGTAAAACAGCTTTATTATAACAGTTGTATTGTGGTTTTGTCTTTTCCTTTCTTTCAGCCTCCTCAGGGCAATGGAGAACTGAAGCCAGTTAAGACACAGGGCTAAGATAGATGCTGATTTTGGCCCCCATTTATATCAGAGTGACCCCACGCTTCAATTATTTATCTGTGTTATTGCAGTATTTAGGAGCAGCTGGCATGGAACAGCTGCCATGCTGCTACAACACTAGAAAGAGGGTTTTTTTTTTTTTGGAAAGTGTTTCCTCACTTAAAGGATTTACAGCCTGAGACGCTACGAGGGCAGACAGACAGACAGACAGAATGGAGGAACCGAGAGACAAAAAGATAAGCTGTTTTCCAGCAGTGAGCTGCCAAACCCACCAGCTGTCCCATGTCAGCCCACAGCCCAAGTCCTGTTTCACTCAGTGCTGCTTGCTCGGACCCAAAGGTGCGCTGAGTCCATGCATCACATCCCTATCAGGCACAGCCACCTCTTCCAAACAAGTCTGATGAACTGCTATGATTTTTGCCAGTGAAATCAGAGCTTTGGAGATGTCAGCTGTCCTGGTTTCAGCTGTGATAGAGTTAATTTTCTTCATAGTAGCTAGCATAGTGCTGTGATTTGGGTTTAGTACTAGAAGAATGTTGATAACACACTGATGGTTTAGTCATTGCTGGGTAGTGCTTAGACTGGCCAAGGACTTCTCAGCTCTCAGCTCTGCCAGGTGGCAAGAAGCTGGGAGGGGGCACAGCCAGGACAGTTGACCCAAATTGACCAAAGGGCTATTCCAGACCATATGACGTCATGGTCAGTATATAAGCTGGGAGAAGAAGAAGGAAGGGGGTGATGTTCGGAGTGATGGCGTCTGTCTTCCCAAGTCACCGTTACATGTGATGGAGCCCTGCTGTCCTGGGAATGGCTGAGCACCTGCCTGCCCATGGCAAGTGGTGAATGAATTCCTTGCTTTGTTTTGCTCATGTGTGCAGCTTTTGCTTTCCCTATTAAACTGTCTTTATCTCAACCCACGAGTTTTGTTTCTGATTAGAAAAAGCAAGGGCATGGCTTCCTAAGGGCTGTGACTCCAAAGTGACCTCCTGCGGCCGGGTGATGCGAGGGCTGCTCTTCACCTCCTGCTGTGGGCTGTGCCAGTGCCACCTCCTCTCTGCTGTCAGGAGCAAGGGCCATGGAGCAACCACCCGAGCATCAGAGAGCCTCAGCACTGCTGGAAAGGACATCTGGGACAGAGAGGTGACTCCCATGATCTCCCTTGCTCTTGGGGCAGCGGGGAGGATGAGGTCAGGCTCATCCTTATCCTCAGCCACCTGCGTTAAGCTCGAAGGGACAGCCGAGATGTAGTCCTGCCAAACCCAGCTTTCAGACATTAGCAGGTCTCCAGAAGAAAGTGCACTTGGTCGTGCTCTTGTTTGATGGTGACAGTGAGCCTGAAGCAAACACATACAGTAGCTTATATAGGAATATTTCTCCCCTGCTTTCCAGGCAGCTGAAGTGGAACGCACTAAGAATTGCTGTGCTACGGTCTGTGTCAGCCATCGCTTGCGAAAGGTCGCCGTAACTGAAGCGGTTGGTTGGATGCCCGGCGTGGTTGTGCTCTTTGCTCTTCATGGAAAGAAGTATCTGCCACAGAGAAGGAATTTCACTTTCCAAGGCTTTGCTGGTGCAGAATTGCTCATCATTTTCCCTGTCAATACCTGCCTTTGCAATTTACTCCACACAGGATCACTGTCAGCCTCATTTTCTTTGCTTTTACATCCATGCAACTGGGAAAACAACTTCAGTACAAAAGGTAACTGTGCGAAGACAGAACAGAAAGGCCACTAAAGCCGAGAGCAGCCTTTGAATAGGCTCCACCTTGGAAATCTTTTCAGCTGGCATTTATTTTTTCAAAGATTTCTTCTTCCGTCCAGTCAATTTATTCCACCTGAATTCTGAACAGGTTGTGCTTGACCCTATGCAAACTAATAAGGAAGATTTCAGTCTCTGTAGCAGAGCAATTTGGCAGGAAGGGACAGGCCAGGTTTCTCTGACAGATGCAAATATTTACACCAGACAGCAAACATGTCACGGGGTCGAGAAGCAGAGCAGCTGCAATACCAGCATAAAGCCACATAATGTTCTCTTTGGCTCCAGGTTCCCATAATTGATTGAATCAGCAGATAATCAGTTACACTAAACACCCACTAAATCTTCTCTTTGTCAGCAAAGATGCAGCTTCTTATAGAGAGAGACATTTAAAGGATGAGATAAAGCTATTTCCCAGAGTCATGTGTAAATACAAACGTCATTATATCAAAGTACGCATTGCACACACTTAAACTAGGCACTGTGGCCTATGGTACAAACCAGGATACTCATCACCTTATTTTCTCTGCAAATTTCACTGAATAAAGAAAAGAAAATTTTGTAACACAAGTCTGGAAAGGGATGTTCCCAGCTGAGACACCTGATCTCAGCTGGCTGCCCAGCCTCCCTGTTCTCTTAATAGAAACAGGCAAGCTTGGGTCATGAACCGTCTCGTCCTACTTTAGCTAAATTGGGATGAGATGAGTCAGGTCCTCGAAGCATCTGTTTCCCTCCTCTGATAATACAAGGTGTTGAGACAAATAGCACACATGTAAGCATATATATATAGTAGAGACTACATTGGGTCAGATGATTTCCCTGCTCAGCATCCAAATGAGACTCACTAAGTACTGGTAATAAAAACTTAACAGAGAAGTTACCAAGCTTCCAGCTTTTGTCAAAGTACTGAACTTTCATAGAAATCTGTCTGTATACCTGACTTATTTCCCAAGTCTCATTCCACCTGGTTCTCCAAGTTTTTGCTCTTGTCTCTCCAACCCTTCTGCTAAAAAGCATAATTTCCATGCTAAACCCCTGAATCTATTTGGTAAACCTTCAGCCTTGTTTATACCTCTTGAGAACTCATTCTCTCCATGCTGTCCATAGCAACACTTGTGGATTTTTCAGAAAAAAAAAACCCACAACTTTTTCATTGTTTTTTTCTATTTTCTGACAGCTGCCAAGCAGCAGACAAGTTGTGGTCCTATGGCATGAAATTCCTAGGGCACACAATACCCTTAATAGACATGTGGAAGATTTTCAACATCCCTATAACACACAAGTAACATATGTTAACAACCAGACCACAGCTTCCTGTAACACTGATGAATCTGGGGCAGATCATAGAATCAGAATTGTCTGAGGTTGGAAAAGACCTTTAAGACCATCAAGTCCAACCATTAACCTAACCCTGCCACCCTGCCATCCCACCACTAAACTATGTCCCTGAGCACCTCATCTGCCCGCCTTTTAAATACCTCCAGGGATGGGGACTCGACCACTTCCCTGGGCAGCCCATTCCAATGCTTAACATCCCTTTCGGTGAAGAAATTTTTCCTAACGTCCAAGCTAGAACAGACCTGGCTTGCGCTGTTTGCTCTGGTGCTTTTTGGGACATACCTCTTCAGAAGAAGGCATTAAGTCAAACAGTACCTTTGCGGCACACCCAGACAAGCAAAGGTATTACGTTTCTTAAGGCTCTGGAGCATGGTTAAATGTTGAGGTTTCTTTTCATCTCCTGAAATAGCTCTGCCCAAATTGTAAAAATGGAGAAAAAAAAACAAACAACTTCAAAATGAGCTGACTGCTGAGAGGGGAGTGTTGGTGGGATGTGTTATGGGATTCTGTTTGGCTGGAGAAGCGCACTGAAATTGGACTTTGTAGATCAAGGAGATTGCATCAATGTAAAGCCATGCACTTGTACCCAGAAGTCTTTCCTTATATTCATACATATCCCTCTAACTTCACTCCTCTTCAATATTTATTTGACTCCTGTTGAAGAGAAATATTCCTCTGTAAGCCATTTCTATACGAGCCCAGATGGAAGGAAAAGGGGATGAAAGATTCCCACTTTGCAAGTTCATAGATAACAGGAGGCCTAAAGGTTGCTTTTGAACCTGTATCTGTGTCTCCACAGCTGTTTGCCTTACCTGTAAAATCCCTGGTAGCAAGAAAAATACACTCTGAGATCAGGTGAGAGCATTTCAGTGATGCTGGGACAAATCTGTGTTTAAAGTTTTGAGGATAGCTTTGCAGGATGCTGTTCCTCTTC
>NW_009258783.1:2578359-2608123 GCF_000687185.1 Egretta garzetta
AGGAGGGTGTCAGCTGATGCTGTCCCACAATATTTTCCTTTTGCCGGTGAAGCACTTGAGTGTTTCCACTAGGACCGATGGGAGAAAGAAGGGTGTCAGCTAATGCTGTCCCACAATATTTTCCTTTTGCTGGTGAAGCACTTGAGTGTTTCCACTAGGACCGATAGTGTAAAAGGACATCATGTTTAAAAAAGGAAACCCCAGAGTTTAAATGTATGGATCAACATAAATAAGTCATGAGCAGAGGAGCTCATTTCAAATTCATAGAGAGGTAAATGAAAGGAAGACGGAAAAAAAATTCTGCCTTTATGCAATAAGCTTCACGCCTCTCTCAGGTGTAAAACCCCAGTAGCTGCAATGGAATTGCAGCAGGGATGGATTTGATCCCATATATTTGCCTTAAAGAGTTTCTCTGCCCCAAAATAACAGGCTGTCCCTAAGGAAGCAGTAACAGCTCTGATATAGAGGAGGGTTGGTACCTTGCTGTCTGAATGAACCAAGTAACATGATGCATTAGCAGTGCAGGAGAGGACTCCGGAGGAGGCAAGTTTGCAGAGGGATGCTCCATTTTATAGGAGCAATTGGCATTCAACGGCAGCCACAAGCCACTCGCTATTCCCCCTGCACCTGGAGATGACACAAGGACAACTACAACTGAACATTCTGGAAAACTGAGTTTGGGGCTGAAATGATTCGTATGTCTGCCTCAGGTCTGCTCCCAGTGGGAGTGTGAGACCCCAGTGGGAGCATGAGACCCCAGTGGGAGCACAGAGCTGGCAAGGCCACCCAGTAGGGCCAGGCTTCCAGTTTTTTTCCAGAGCAATTTGACCAATGTCTCCCACTTTCCCTGTGTTGTCTCCCAGCTTTCACATGCTCATCTTTTTCTGCTGTTATTTCAGTTTAGCAAAGCTCCCCTTATTTGTGTTATTTTTTATTCCCCTTTTGGGGTGCCCAAGACACAGAAGTTCAGGTCATCTTGGCCTTCAGTTTCAGTCCCAGTTTAATGATTTGCTGGGAGCTTTAGCTATAAGTGACTGAGGTATTTTAGGGAAAATAGTAAAGGCAAATCTGTATCTGTTATGTGTGTTTTGTAGCATACATAAACCACAGATGAGGCTTGTGTGTACGAGGTACTCACAGAGGAGTAAGCAACTGTTTCTCCAATGGGCTTACAACATAAGCAGAAAAAGGTCAATTAATATTAACAAATGCCAAGAAAAAGGAAATAGCTAATGTAAGTTTGACAAAGACCATGCAAGCATCCAGAGGCAGAAATGGGAATTCCTGCAAGCCCCATCCCAGCGTCCTCAGCACAACATCATCCCTGTGCCAGCAGGATCCTCAGAGAATGTATCAGTGATTTTGTAGCAGTCCAAATCTACGAGTCCAGTGGCAAACCACAGAAATGCAAACAACCGTACAGTAGAAGGTAATCTGCTGGTGAGTCTTGGTCTCAGGTTTGGTAGGTGGTACCAGACAACAGAAGGAAAAAGTGATTTCTTGTTGGAAAAAAAAATAATTTAAACCAAGTGCTTTGAACAAATACAAACCTACTGTACATCAGAAGGAGGATTTGGGTACCGAGCCTAGGCTCTGGATGAGTGAAGGCTCAAATCTTTTTCCACTTCACCTTCTAAGACTCCTCAGGCTCTATTGTACTGCTTGGAAAGAAGGTAACTCATTGCGTATTTCATATATACAACCACAGGTGAGAGAGGGAGAAAAAATCAGAACTCTACGGTATTTCCCTACTGTATTAAGGAGAAAAAAACTTTCTTTAGAGTGATGCATCTCTATTGGCCTGAAAAGCGGAATCAACAACAACAAAATGAGAGGTGGGAGGAGAGACACAACCCAGGCAAAACAGAAAATAGTTTTTACAGTGATTACCTGGTGAAAACACAGCAAGTTTAATGAAATCTGTCACTGCTCCTCTAAAGAACACCTCTGTCTCCATAAAAGCATTGAAGTACTTTAATGGTATTGATTTAAGGTCAAAGTGTACAAGCCCTCCAATGTGGAGACACTTATGTTGCTATAAAGAGGCTTTATTTCAAATGGAGGAATCTGGAAAGGAGAGTAAGTAACTTTCCTGTGTAGCTATATCCAGTCTGGAGATTATCTTGGTACTGAGATTTAGGTTAAGCTTTTCTTACCTAAAAAAAAGGGAGGAAAAAAACCCCAGCCTGAACTAAAGTAGTTAAAGCACTATGCAAAAAAATTAAACCACTACAGAACTAGAACTAAATACAGATTTTTTCTGTTTCTCAAAATGTCACTTCTACTAGTATTAACATGAAAGGTTTTAAACCACAGTAGTTCAGGAGTGAATACATCTCCTGTTTAGGTGTCCCACTGGAAGGTTCACAGCTCCTAACAAAAGGCTCTGCCAATGCTGCAGCCACACTGACCATCCAGGTTGCACCCACTTACACGTGAGAACGGGACCCTTCATTTTAGTTTGGTAATTTAGAAGAGACTTGACTTAAAAGATTGATTTCAAGAGGGAGGATATAACTTGCCTTGCAGGTGAACAGATTAAGCATCCCGCATTGTAAATCAGTCTTTTCCCCTGGCTTTGTTGTGTACCCCTCACTCACAGAAGGGGGTTGTCCCATCAGCTGATGAAGACTGTTTGCAGAAGTGAGAGCTATCCGTAAGAGAGCAGCAGCTGGGTCAGGCCCCAGCACATTTACAGAAGGAGATTAGTGCTTAATAGGTAATAGTGTATCTCTGAGACTTGGGGAAAATAAAATAAATAATATATCCCTGAACCAAAATCTCTTTTTCAGCCCAAGAACCACTAAACTGTTATATAAGACTCTCTAGGATTATAACAAGTATGATTCAGAATACGTCCCAGGGACTCTTCCTTGAAAATAAATACACCAGATGAACATGCTGTGCCACACTCTAATTCATAAAAAGAACCAGAGGGCAGGCTGTAAACAGAAGGAAATTGCAAGAAGACCAATAAAATGCAATTCTGATCTCATACCATCAGCTGGACTAGGCAACAGGGATAAATAAAGTCACAGACTTCTCCTATATTTATGATTCCTTATTGTTGTGGAGCTCTCCTCAGAACAAAAATGAGTCTGGAAGGGGGGCGGTCGTGCTCCTTTCGAATGGCAATGTTTAAGAAAGGAGAACCATATGGTTTTGAGTTGGCTCAATTGTGGCAGCCAGGAAACTAATCCGCAGATTTATTAGAGCTGGCATACGTAACAGAGTGGCAATGCTCCTTTCATTTGCTGCCAAGAAACCCTCCGTGGTGCAGAGCTTTACCTTGAGCAGCAATTGCTTACCGGGCATATGGGCCCTATTTCTGCAAATGGGAGTGGAAGAGAGTCAATTTGCAAATCAAATTGGAATTCTCTTCCTCCTGCCGCTCCAATTTACTACACAGACTTTATTCATAGTTGATGGAGCCTGGATTTCTGCCTCTTTTTACTCTAATGAACTTGTTCTCTTGATTTAGGACATCCAAATGGGAGGAATATGATGAGGAGAGAAGAAACCATTGTCACTGATCAGATAAAAGTTATTGCAATAAGTACTTTACCTAATAGCTTATTACGTTGTGCCCAATTGCTGGAAGACCCCTAGCTATTATCATTACAGTTCCTGACATCCTGATTTTTCTTGAAAAGGTCATGGGAAAATGGAGAGTGGCAGATCAGAGTCAGAAATCTGTCCAAAGTGTATGATCATCTGTTAGAGAGTTTTTTTCATTTGGGCTATGAAGCACAATAAAAAAAATCTCAAGTATCCTTTGGGCATATTCAAAGAAGGGTTTTCAGAGTTCCCTTGGGCTTACTTGGAAAGAGGTATCAAAGGCTTGACTTCTGAAGAGAGACAAGGTGGCAGGGGGTGGCTGATAGATGAACTGCCACCCCTTACAAGTGCAAATGCAAACATGATCAGGGTTTGGAATCAGCCCCGTTCACCTGGGGAGCATGCATCTGAGGTCTGCGGCAAGGCATGGAGAATTTCAGGAGGAGGCAGATGCTAAAGCAATGTAAGATCTATTTTAAAGATTTCTTATAAGCAACAACTAAACACGCGAAGATATTTATACACTTTCTCTGGGAAGCTATTCCTGAAAACCATGTTGATCTTTCTCAGAGTAGATACACCATTATTTTCTTTTCTTCAGCAGAAGAAGTGAATAACAAAGGAAACTGGAAGCGCTTTGCTCCGTAAGATCAATCATTGATCATACTGCAAACCTACTGTGTTCAGTGTGCACCATACCAGACACTCAGAGAAAACCAGGAATGACCATGCATGGGCAGTTTTATAATATACCTCTGCCAAACTTATATTCGTGCCCAATTCCCAAGACTATGTGTCTAGAAACATCAGTGTATCCAGTAACAGCAATAACTTACGAATATAACACCTCCATCGGCCCCTGATGCTAATCAGTAGAAGTCTGCAATGAATTAGGGGAATAAATCATTATGGTTTTAAAGGTTAACATTTGCCATCTTTCTCTGCCAGATGATTCCTCTGTGAAACTAAGCATTCCTCTCAGCACAAAAATATTATTGAAGAAGTTAAATTGCCTCCTGAAGACTATGCTAAATCTGAAGATGACATGCAAATCAATAAAGTTCGAGCTCAAAGCAGTCAGCAAAGACAGTCCAGTCTATAGGGACTCTCACAGGTCACTCAAGCCTGCTGTGACCTTATTTCGATACATCTCTATTAAAATGGGTCGGAACAATGCTTCTCTTCAGCAAACAACTCGGGTATTCACAGTTCCGTCCTTTCATTACTTGCTACAGGTAAAAACCCAGTAATATATAATCAGGTGTGGACTCAGAAGAATAGAAAATATATCATATTTATATATCATCATATTTATATACCATATATATCAACAAATATAAAGACATCCTAGAGGACTCCAGGGTTCAAGCAGGTGTAAAGGGGTGCTTTGATGTTTGTCTGCCACAGCAACATCATTCAAGACACATAAGAATACAGAACTAATTGCAGACAAATACCCTGGTTTTCATTCTCCCCTCATGAAGAACCAACTTTGGGCCGACACCTCAGCAGGAGTCAGTTCCCATTTGTGTGACAGGGACTGAGAAACAAGAGATATGCATTTTCATACCTGAAGAGTCTTATTACTATGTTGAATTGCCCATAGGTAAAACTGTGTATATTTTTCATTCTGCTTACTGAAGAGCTAATAAAGCACATATATGCTCATACAGACAATGAAAAATTAATTACATGGGAATAATTCCATATTTTACAACCTTAACTTTTTGCTTTGGTACCGTTGGCAGTAAAAATTCTTCATTTTGAAATAAGCATCTACACATACACAAATATATTAGTCTATATATTTGCACCATTGAACTAAAGTGCCATAAAGGAAGATTTCCATCATCCACCTCATGAAATTAATGTTTCTTTGACCATATAAATGATTTTATTTCAAGAGGTGGTTTTTGAAAACAAGAATCTGTAACAGTCATTAGCCATGTATGTCTGAATTTGCCTGCAATGTCTACTATGAACATTATGAATGCTGAATGATAAAAAAAATCAGATATAGCTGTCAAAATAACCCCGCTCACTGTGCAGAAAAAGGGAAGCAGAAAATAGCCAGTTATATCTGTACCACATCACTGAGAAGCAGCATGTGAGCTAACACTGGCCCACAGTAGCCCTAGTACCATGTCCTCATCTGAAAGACGGAGAACAAAACCAGTCTGATAAATCCACAAGAAAGGGGCATCTATTCACCACTGAGAGAAGATACAGACACTGCTATATGTCCTTTGAAATAGTTTGTAGGATGATGTTAGCAGACAAGAAACCTTCACATTCCCAGGTGTCAGTTTAATAAGCCCTCCCTCTCTGAACTAATGAATTAAATCATTTGGAATTCAGAATGTGATTCTACCCAAAACAAGATCATGATCTAATGAAAGGAGCAAATTGCCTTGTGCACATGCACATGGTGGGGGTCTCATTCCTTCTGCTATGGAATAATCTTCAAAGAGACCCCTTCCATTCCCCTTCCCTGCAGGGACACCTTATTGCAGCCTTTCAGTACTTAAAGGGAGCCTATAGGAAAGGTGGGGACAAACATTTTAGCAGGGCTGGTTGTGACAGGACAAGGGATAATGATTTTAAACTAAAACAGGGTAGATTTAGACTGGATATAAGGAAGAAATTCTTTACAATGAGGGTGGTGAAACACTGGAACGGGTTGCCGAGAGAGGTAGTGGAGGCCCCATCCCTGGAATCATTCAAGGACATGGTTCTGAGCAACCTGATCTGGTTAAAGGTGTCCCTGCTCCCTGCAGGGGGGTTGGGCTAGATGGCCTCTAAAGGCCCCTTCCAACCCAAAACATTCCATGATTCTATGATTCATTTATACTGTGCAATCAGGGAATGGCCCTGCCCATGCCTGTCTGTTGACTCTAATGGGACTTTTTGTTGTCCACACCATGGTGTGACTCCACTGCGTCAACTGAGGAGTTCATCAGACATGGCAGGCATTGAGTTAGGGAGAACACTCTGTCCTGGTACCCAAGAGAGCTGAACTGGGGTTTATAAATGGACAGTGTCACCATGGGTCTGCTTCAGGGCTGGAAGCCAGTGAGATAGAAGGGAGGGAGGATGGCTGCCTGCCCAGCTGCAGCTCTGCCTCCTGCAATGGTAATCACTGATCTGCAAAACCCCATGGGCTTCACATTTAAGAAGGCATGGTATTATTCCAACATATATAGCTATAACTTGGTTCTGTTAACTATTAAACACAGATCTTGCAAACAGCTAAGCAAGAAATACTTAGCGTCAGAGAAAGTAAATACATTATTTTAATTGCAACCTTTTGAACTCACCAAAAATGTCAGGTATTGGTCTTGCAAATGTTATAGCAAGCAGTTTCGTTTGCAGCATGAAGAAACAATTTAGATACTTCGTGTAAACAGGCCTTTTTAGGAAAAGGGCCCATGTTTCACATAGTTTCAATCTTTTAAAATTAAAGACGCTTGCAAAAAATAAAATTAAAAAAAAAAAATGCAAAGCCTTAAAGCTTCCAAAAGTTTTCTCTCCTCTGCTCACTCCACATTTAAAACAAAACAGCTTATTTCAGTCCACAGAGTCCACATTTCACTCTGTCAGTAAGAGAAAACGGTTTCTCACAATACCCTCCAAAGACGTCTTCCACCGCTGGTTGTAATCCATAATCAAAACGAATGACAGATCACACAGCAGGATTTTTGTTTGCAGATCTTTGAAATCAGTGAACGTATCTTAACACCTCTCATCTGTATCACTTTGTCCCCGGACCTATTTGCTTGTTACAAACAGGCCTGAACACCCTGATTTAACAGATTGATGAGCTCTCCTGCTCACTTCTATGTTCATTAATCTTCATAAAATAATATGGCAAAGAGAATTGCTGGAGCTCTCCCGGTACTACCTGCTGCACTCTGGGCTCTAGTGAATAAATGGAGAGTATCTAATATGTGGAGTGAAAAGTTTAAGCCTGTATTCTTTTATGCATTAGAATGTCTACAGCCTCTGTCCCTATGGAAATGTAAAGCTTTGTATAAACTGATTTGCTATGCAGCGCACATTCAGCAGGACCGTCTGGAGGCATGTTGCAGAGGAGTTAAAACAATGAAGTAAGTTACAGGTAGCACAGCACTTTGTGGAATGTATAAATCAGCCTGTGCTGCCTGGTGAAATTCTGTTTTTTCTGGGCAATAGTTGCATTAAACATATTTCCAAAGGGAGTCTCAAAACCTGTTATTTTTAGGCCAATGGAAAGAGTATTCCACTCAGTCTTTTGACGCAGCAAAGGCATCTGTAGTCTGCAAAACTTGATCCTGAATACGGATATTTCACATTTGACATGCATTGAGAGTTTCACCCATAGCTGGAAGCCCAGAAGGAATCAGACCACCTGACTTCATGTCCTACATCTCAGAGTGGCAGGACTGCCTGTGCAAGCCCAGAGGGTGCTCTCCAAAGGGAACCACAGCATCGGCATATGCTCTCAGGAGGCTGCCAAAGGCAGGACTTGCACCCTGCATCTGGAGCATAAGCTTGGTTGGCCACAGCATGTCAACTTGAGCTCTGCTCATCACATCACAGGATGCTTGAGGTAGGCAGGCACCTCTGAAGCTGATACCATCCAACCCCCTGCTGAAAGCAAGGTCACCTGCAGGAAGTTGTTCAGGGCCATGTCTTGTCGGGTTTTGAATATCTCCAGGAATGGGGACTCCACCACCTCTTTGGGCAACCTGTGCCAGTGCTCGGTCTCCCCCACAGCAAAAAAGTATTTCCTTATATCTCAATGGAATTGACTGTGTTTCAGTTTGTGCCCACTGCCTTGTCCTGTCGCTGCGAACCATTGAGAAGACCCTGAATCCCTCTTCTTTAGTCCCTCCCTTCAGGTATTTATACACAGTGATAAGAACTCCCCTGAGCCTTCTCTTCATCAGGCTGAACAGTCCCATCTCTCTCTACCTCTCCTCATATGACAGGTGCTCCAGTCCCTACCTCATCTTCATGATTCTTTGCTGGACCCTCTCCAGTATGTCCATGAGTCTCTTGCACTGGGGAGCCCACAGCTGGGCTCAGCACCCCAGATGTGTCTCCCCAGTGCTGTGCAGAGGGGAAGGATCACCTCCCTTGACCTGCTGGTAAAGCTCAGCCTAGTGCAGCCCAGCGGGCTTCTGGCCTGCTTTGCCTCAAGGACACACCGCTGGCACATGGTCATCTTGGTGTCCACCAGGACCCCCCCCTGGTGGGTCCTTTTCTGCAAAGCTGCTTTCCAGCTGGTTGGTCCTAGCCTGTACCAGCACATGGGGTTATTCCTCCTCATGTGCAGGACTTTGGATTTCACTTGGCTGAGCATCATGATGCTCCTGTCAGCCCACCTCTCCAGGCTGTTGAGCTCCCTTCAAATGGCAGCACAACCCATTTGGGCTATAGATCACTCCTCCTAGTTTTGTATTGTCTCATTTTGAATGTCGCTTTGAAACCTCACTACCCCCAAATTAGGAAGCACAGTTGTCAAGAAAAACGCTGCTCACTCTTGATACTACCTGATGCATTTTGCATCTTTAGAGTGGGCAAAGGCCAATTTGAACAGTGTGTGACAGCAATGTCTTGAACCTTAAGTACTCAGGCTAGTAAAATGTGGCAAATACTAGAGATGTAGAGAATGTTCTGACATTATAGATCAGTGTTAAAACCGACGTCTTTCGTCCTAGTTTAAAGAGAGCAGTCTTCATAGACTAAGTTGGATACAGATTTTTTCACACAGGAAATATTGCTTGGGGACAAAAATAATATTGACTCTCCATATTGACAGGAGGTAACAAGAGACTTGAGAAAGCACCGACTAACAGTGCCTAGTTCAAGAGAAATTACATATTGAACTATATTGAATGTGTCCTAGGTGCTAGGGAGATAAAGACAACTTGTATGATATCCATCAGACCACTCCCATACTCCCACATGTAAATGGCTGTTATTTAGCTTCCCTTTAAATTAGAACTATGACTTCAAATTCATTTCATCCTACAAAGGCATATAAAATGGCTGAACCATGCCCAAAAGCTACCGATTTCTCTGTGCTGTCTGTAAAGAGACGCCAGAGCAGCTAGCTCAGGTGGGGACCTAACAGTGGAGACAACTAAGACTGAGCAGGATAGAAAAGCTGAGACTTCTCCAAGTACTGCTAAACACACAACGGCTCTGGTGCAGCATGAGTGGCACCTTGTTAAGGCAGCAATTTAGATAACTTTCTGTGAAATTTGTTAATGGATGGCACTTTACTTCATGAGAGCTAACAGACCACTTGCTACCCCTCAAAAATCAGAGATAGAGGTGTTGAACTGAACTCAGATTTGCTGAGGTGATGCCACAGGGCTACAGCCTATAGTCCTTAAACGGGGGAGAAGGAACATGGATATAGCTTTACAATAAACTGCTTTGATATGAAATCCCTGCTCAATAACATCATCGCAAGAAACAGGATCTTTCCTGCTGGTGCTCATTGTGGAAGATGATATAAACTGATTCAGCTTGCTTTTGCCAATAAATATCTTATGTCTGTACTCAGATGAAATTCAGACATTCTGTGGTTTTGACTTTTCAGGATACCACGAAGCTGGGATTCTCCTGCTTGCTTAGGGCAGAACTTAGGCCAGTGATATGGGGACATTTTGCATTTCAAAGCCTTCTACACAGGTTTTTTTTGTTGTTGTTGCCTTTTAAATAGATGACAAGAAACAAATAATTATCGTATTTCTTACTATTATCCCCTCCCAACCCTTCCTCCCTCTCAACCCTGCACTTACTCTGCACCTTCTTCAGGGTATACCTCACTTGTCTGAACAAATTTAATTAGCAAATGTCAATAAGTATATATGTGCTCACTGTAACATGTATAATCCTTGTGATTTCCTTGGAGCATTAATATGCTTGGGATGATAAGATCAAAAAGCTTTACTCTCTTAAATGTGAATATTTGGGAAATGGATCCATTAAAAATGGACAAAATCCAGGAAACATGAAAATCTTTTTTCTAGGAAAACTGGGTTTATGAAACGCTTCTGTTTCAGCCTTTATACACTTTAATTGACAAGATCTTGTGTACTTGTAAACTCAAATTAGCAGAGCACTTAGCTTTCGTGGCTGTGCTGAGAACAGACCAACATCAAGCATTTTTGGAAGGATCTGGATGTGGAAGAAGTTATTGTGTTCCTTCCTTTCTGCCCCACCCTATGCAGAAATTTGGGGAGTAGAAATTCATCACATGGAGCATAGAGAATAGAGATGGCAGGAGATTTAGAAAAGACTCATAAAAAAAGAAAGGAAAAGCAGAGACACACAGAGTTTCGAGCAAGGAAGAAACATGGGAAGAAACCATACGGGTTTGTAGCTACATGGTAGGAGGGGCAGAACTAAGCTGAATGTACTTGAGGGTTCCAGAAGACAAACTAAGAGGTACACAAAAAAAAGTCTTGTGCCACCAAAGAGGATCCAATGCAAACTGCCAAAATGTGCCCAAGGAAGGAAGGAGAGGAAATCAATGAAATGTGTGGAAGGCTTCTTTCTCTAGATCCAGACTCTCCAGTACCTCTATCTGTTGAGTGGAAAAGAGTGGTGGTTGCAGCCTCCTGTGGAAGCAATGACAAGTGTATCACATGGTTATTTGCATGAACACTTGTAGCATGCTCCAGAGGAATTAAATTGCAACACAGATTAACACAGAATGCCACCTTTTATGAACAGATGCTGACAGAGGATTTCTGCCCCCCAAAAAGAAGGTACCAGCATCCCAAACAAGGGCAAGAGTTGAGGCACTATGTTGGGGTATTTAAAGCTCTTTCCTTTCACGCACACAGCACCCATCAGAGTCTCAGAGTCAAGGGAGGGGCTAATGGGCTGCCAGACAGGTCTGTCTCTGGAGTTGGACCAAAGCAAGCAGAGCCCCGGATGGGTGCATCGTGCATTCGTGAGGCTCCAGTAACAAAACACCAGCAAGTGCCTTGGCCCCGGAGCGAGGCTTGGGCATTCAACGTCCTGAGTTTGGGGAGGAAAAAAGCAAAGGCTGAGGGTGTGAATGAAAGCTTCGTTTCAACAAAAGCTCTTTGATATAAAATATCACAGACGATGGCGGGGGGGCAGGGAAAAAAGAGAGGGAAAAAAGAAAATGGGAGGGAGGGCAGAAGAAAGCAGGGGAACGGGTGAAGCCTTGACGTGAATTTTACAACTGAAAAGCATCTTTAAAGTATTTCTCTGATCTGACATTTATTAGGTAGCATGTGGCAGGAGGACAGAGCACGCTCCTGCTGGTTTAACCTACACCCACTGCCCAGGGAATGCACCTCGAGTCGAAGGTTACCCGTAAATGCCAAATTCCCCTTTGAGAGAGGCCAGTGGGTTGCAGGAGAATATCAGTAGCACAGAGCCAGTCCAGATCCTCTCAGAGGGGCCCTGACCCTCCTCCCACGGGGTCTGACGCATGGTCTCTTGTACCACAGACTGCGTATCTCATCCTCACTGCTTCACAAGAAGATACTGCAGCAGGAGCAACGCTCTTCACTGAGCTGATAAACCTTAGATACGTTTTGTCCATCAAACAGATCAAAAAATAATTTCTCCGGAAAAAAATAGATTGATTTGGCACTAAAACTGTGTCACACCACCCTTCAGACAACAGCCTGAAACTGCATCCCATTTACCCCTTTACCCCTGTCCTGGCTTTGTTGCAGATAATGTGGTCAAAAGTGCCTGCATGTTGTCCTGTGATTTGTAGAGTTTTTCAGACAAAAAACATGAAAAAAACCAAAATGTCTCATCTTTACCAAAGGGTAGGGACAGGAGACAAAAATCTGGTCATTTTATGTACAGAAAGAGAGAAAAACAAAATTAGGACCGTCCCAAGAAATGATATTACTAATACTATTAATCTTTCCCATAGATCACAACCAAGCCTGGACTAGATTCATTTCATTTTCATGTTTACTATTGGTATCCTAGGCAAGCTCATACACTCTCAATACAGAAAAACAGGCAAGTAGAGGAGAATAAAACACTTATAAAAGGTTTCAAAGGAATAGTGTGAGAAGTTGGCAGAAAACTTCGCTGTTTTCCAAAGGGAAAATTGGATTTTCATATATTTTCTTCATAAAAATTACTCATTTGTCTATTTGGATATTGATAACTTTGGTATTTCCTGCAATCCCAGTTCCTGATAAACAGAAGTGTTTTTTTCTCCTCTAATGAAACCCAAGAGTTTTCACTGCAGTTGACAGAGGGCTCTTTCATGGGTGAGGTTCTTGGTGAGAAATCAGCTCTAAATTTGATAACTAACGAGGTCAGAAGCCTTGTCAGGTGCATATCAAGAGAGTTTCATAAGATTCAAAGTAGTTATGCTGCTGTGTGGTAGCTGAGGACGTGAATTAAATTCTTGAAGGGGAAAAAATTACACTTTGAAATTACAGCAAGATATACTTGAGCTGTCTATAAATTAAGACACCTTCTCACGACTCACAAATAGAACAAATCTTTTAACAAGTGTTAAAAATTAATAGGGAGAGAGGAGAAGGAGATCAAAGCTAAGGTAGATGCTTCAGCAAACTGTCAAAGCATCGACAGAAGAAATCTTTCAGCTTTAGTTCATAAGAAGAGACCAGAAAAGCATTTCCCCTTTGGTGGAATGAGGCGGGTTTAAATTGAATAGAAGAGAATTTGAAATGAAATGTCTGTAAGGAAAGAAGTCTCTTAATTCTTCTCCTACTGGGGAAAACTTGCTTGATCTGAAATCAAAAGTTGTGAACTGATCATTCACTTTCTCACCCAAAATGTATCCAATTGCCTTCACCACTGAAGAAAGAGGACACGTGCAACCCTTTACACCACGATGCTCACACTTACAAGCAGAACATGCACTTACAGCTGCAGAATTATCCCACCAGGATCAAATTATTTTGGAAAGAAGTTATTCTAGCTGCAGGTCCCACCTTCCAGGCTCCTCAAAGCAGATTTTCATTATGTTTATTCCAGAATAAACTTTCTGCCACAGACTGGTTGTGTGCTCGTTGGTACTCATCTTGATTTATTTGGCTCCTGACACTGTTGGGTTATGGGTGCCATGAGCCATCCACTAACATGCCATCACTGCTGCTGGATAAGGGTTCTTCTTGCCACCTTCAAAGAAAAGGTTCCTCAGAGAGTGGGTCAGGTCATAAGTCTTGGAGATAAGGACTTTGGAAAGTCCTGGGGTGAAGTACTTTGAACAGTATAACTCAAACTTCAGAAATACAGTGAGGGAGAGGGAGGAATTCTTCATCCCTTCAAAGATAACCTCCAATAACCCTCAGAAATCCAAGGATGTACAAAAAATCTCTTGCTGACATTGCAGTTACATGTCACATAACACCAAACACAGACCGAAACCTTTGTGACAACTGTGAAGATTTCAGAGATTGCATCTGGCTCACGCAGGGATTAACACAGAGTTCAAACACTTTCACAGTCCTACAGAAGCCCAGATGTTAGGTATCAGTCTAAGGTAGCCATCTGAGCTCACTCTATAGTTGGAGAGAAACAGTTGTCCCCAGTGGAGGTTTGTCCCATTTTTAGACAAACATCGAAAATAGGGGACCAGTCTCCCTCCCTTTCTTTCTCCTCCCATAGGCAAACTCCTCCATCAAACTGAAGTTGGAGTCTTAACTACAGAGAGCCTGACACTGGAAGAGAGGAATCCCACCCCACACAGATTGCTTGCCCCAGGTCACACAAGCAGCTCATTGCAAAGATGGTTCCTAAATCGAGTTTAGCTCAGGGACTTCTTTGCCAGTGTTCCCTGGCAACGAGATAGGACACAGCTTAGAGCTTGCATTTAGCCTTGCAGCCCTTGCATGCACAGCTAGAAGAGAGACCCATGCAGCCTGTGACAGGCCTCGCAGCATGCAGACGAGCCAGAGAAAGATAAGGGCAGGTCACAGAATGTAGCCTATAATTGCTTTAAGGAAAAAAAAATTAAAAAAAGAAAAAAGAAAAAAAAAAAGTTGGTTCATCTAAATCTTTCACAGCTCTCAGTACAGCAACTAGATTTTATTTTAGGTCCATCCTGCCAACAGTATCATTTTGATTTGTATGAACAGAACAAAGACAATTAAGTTCCCAGAAAGCCAGTATTTGGTAAAAATAACCATGGCCTTATTTAGCAGCGTACAGTATTTTAAAAGAAATATTTTAACTTCCACCTTCCAGTCAAGGGGCACATCTTTTTTTTCTGCCAGAGTTATCGACTTTTTTCTATTTTGAGACCACTAGAGAAAAGAAATGACAGGGACCTGAGGGTTGTCCAACATCTTTCAAGATGTGCTGAAAAGGTAAGAGTTACTGTCTCTCTCCAAGCAAGTACCAGTAATATAGCATACAGCCCATGTCTCTTGGACAGTTTGACACAGTCTAGCTCCACTGAACCACTTCTGATTTACACCAGCACTAAAAAGGGGAGGGGGAGGAAGAAGTCAGACATTGTAAATCTTTTCACTGAGTGACATTTTGAAGGTCTCGTACATCACTTTGAAACTAAGGTCTAGACTCACAATATAGATGACCTGAAGAATGGCTTATATGCCCCAAAGCCTCTTCGCTTTTCCTCAGATATCATTTGCTTTAGTAGAAGATATTAACTCTTCCTACAAAGCCTGTCTCAATGGACTCACAAAAGCATTTAGAAGCCAAAGTCCCGTTGACTGTAAGGCTAAGACCTCCAGGATATTTAGTTAATACAACCCACTAATATTAAAGGAACAACACTTTCAAGAGCTGTACAGCAATTTAACAGCCTGATTTTCTTTGCGTGTCAAGGGAATAAGGTTTCTAAATCATTTGTGAAAGCATCAGCCTTTATAGATCATTATTTATACTGCAAAAAGAAACATGAGTTGGCAGTCCATGATCTGGCCATGCAAAGACAGAGCTATGAGCATTAGGGGAGATGTTCGTTGCCATGCTCCCAGTGGCTCTGCCAGGGTCTCCGAACAAGGGGCAAGATGAAGCTGTGTTTTCCTCAGTGCAGCATATCCCCATTTCCCACCGTGTTGGAGGCAGAATAATAAACCAGATGTAATTCCAGCCTGCCCTAGCACATGCATTTTTCATACAATATCAGATTCTTT
Source organism: Egretta garzetta (assembly GCF_000687185.1). Classification (NCBI taxonomy): domain Eukaryota; kingdom Metazoa; phylum Chordata; class Aves; order Pelecaniformes; family Ardeidae; genus Egretta; species Egretta garzetta. The sequence goes on from NW_009258783.1 coordinate 2,594,055, forward strand.
GCCCATTTGCCACACACACCTTCCCTGCAGCTTAACAGTTCATACAGATCAGAAAATGAAGGCAACACCTCAGCAAAGTGGCTTCTCCAGATCTCCATTTCCCAGCTTTGACTCAACATGCTTGAGACACTTGGGTAAGAGTCACTGGGCTGCAGTAAGGACGCTGAGCATCATCACATTCAGCAGCGCTGTGTAAGACCTCAGTTTTGAATACGCTTTTGGGCAGAATTCAAAGTCTTCTTTAGGCTGAGACTTTAGCGTCCAGACAGGTCATATGGATACCATTATGGAAAGACAGGAAAGTGCAAGACCTCTTTCAACAGGACACAAGGACTACTATATTACGCAGTGCTGTAATAATGTGCAGTTTTAATGAGTTAATGGTGGAGAAAGAGCTTCCAGTCTGCTAATCTTACCAATTATAGGATCTAAGTCACCTAAGATTACAGGTCTGTAGCACAGGTCCGAGCATCTGAGCAAATTGTCTGAGACTCCCGTCATAGCATTTGAAGTCTAAGCAACAGAGTTTAAGGTGCAACTCACCCAGCCAAACCTAGGCTGTGCTGACAAGAGTCTGTATTTGAATAGCTCTATTTCTATTATAAAGGGATCCTAGGCTCACTTAGATTTATACCCTATAGACACTGCAATATTTCAGGTGAATCCCAACCAAGTGTTCCAAACAACAAAAGTCTGACTTATTGCGTACAGAAAAGGATTAAACTTATCCAGCTTGAATGACCCAGTATAAAATCAAGGCGAAGAAAGTGTTAAGTCCTCAACCAAATAGACCTCAACTACAAAAGCACATACAGGTTTAAACCCAGAAGAATCCACCAGCTCACAAGCACCAGCATGACCAGCAGACCGCATGCCAGTATATCCCCACACAAGCATTGACACTGGTGGGGTTAAAATGAGGATGGAATTATCCATTACCCCTAGCTCGGACACAAGGCAGACACACTATACTGGACCAGATGTCATATTCAAGCTCAGAAGCTTTACCTAAAGGTGATGATAAAATTACTGATCTGCTGGTGACAACTCTACTGGTTCTCAAAGCTGCATTAGCAATTAGCCTACTGAAATATTAAAGAGAATAGTTACAGCTCCAACACAACATACCATTATATGGTGATTCAGAGACTGAAAGCATAACTAATTATAGACTGAGTTTTGCAGCAAATACATCGGTAGGGCTTGAGACAATATTTAAAGACATGTGTGGGCAGTTACAAAATACTTTCAGAAATCCGACTTTTGCAGAGGATTATGAAACTAAGTCTTTGAAGAGCAGAAGTAGCATGTTAGCCATGTCCTTTCCTCAAACCATATTACTACACTGTCACTTACTTAGCAATGGATTAATGTGCTTTGTACTGGAATCCTGTTAGTGGCTAACACCAACGCAATACAAATTCCATGTCTTGGAGGTACAATGTTGCAGCTATGTCCTACTTGTAGCATTGGTAGAGATGGTAGGAAAAAGTACTTTAAAAGTTCAATGAAGTTAGAACATCTCAGCACAATTTTTAAAGCATGCATCTGTTGCTACCATTTTCCTGACACATATTTTATTGTTACTAACAGCCTCTGCTTTCAAAGCTAATAAACACACACACATAAAAGCGTTAATAATGCGGGGAAAGAGCGCAGTGAGGGTCGCTCGTACTTGTTCACAAAGGTTGGGTTGTGTCATTGGGTACAATCTCCTTCCAACTGCCCCAGGGAAGGGTTAACGTTCAGCTGCCTTAGACTGAGCCTTAGGAACATCACTTTATCCACTGCTTTTTCCCCTAGGTGTAAACTGTGTCCTCTGTCCCCACAATCCATATTTCCCCATCCTATATATAGCAGAATGAGAAAATATCAGCAAAGCACTCTTTATTCCCTAAATCAAACCTGTGGCAGACCTGTCCTATGTGGTTGCACAGAACCAGGATGCAAACTTGCCCTGAGTTATTACAAGGATTCAGAGATGTGCATCAGTACTGATCTGGCAGAATGGCTCTAGTATCTTGCCCTGGACCCCAGCATGCAGACTTGAGCCTCAGCCCAGGCTGAAAGGCAAGGCTGACACAGGAATGCACCTGCAGAACCATCAGTACCTAGGCAAATGCAAATTTCAAATTTCATGTGAGCCAGCAAACTCACACCTCAGAAGATGTCCTCAAAGCCTGTGATTTTATGGTTAAGAGCAAGCCTGTGGTTTCTTGACTCCCCTTTTACCACACAATAATCTTCTGAACACAGCCCCAGTGCCCACACACAGATGTGTAGGTCCATTTGAGCTGCCCTTTGGGATTTTTCCCGGCCACCAGCTGCTACTCCAGAGGTCTGGAGGTGTCCTTCTGGTCCTGCATCACATCCACCAAATGCAAGTGGATGGATACCTTGGATATCTCAAGGCATCTGAAGTGGAGCTGGACGCCTATGACTAGGCTACTGAATCTCACCCACCACATATTAGCCAATACCATCAGTGGGGGTTCAGTTCTACCTAAAGCAGATGCCTCCTGTCTGGACAATCTCTCAGCTCCACTGCCTAGATCTCCACTAACAGTAATAACATAAAGTTGTACTGCACGTATAGGTATCCTAATGGAGCGTCTGAATCCATGAGCTGCATCTTAGGGGACGTGGATCCCAGCCTCAGCAACTTAAAATGATCTCTGACAACTGATTTTTAAATTTTCTTTAGATTTTAGTATTCTGCAGATGCATCTTTTTTGAGGTTGGCCTGACATGCAGTCTTTTATTTTTCTGCAGCTGTTTACACTCTCTTTAAACAACATTAATGCAAACCAGAGGAGCATCAGGATGGCCCAAGAAGTTTCTGCATACAGAACTGGAATGTTCAAATCAATCCATACTTTATAGTTGCTGGACCTCAAGTGCATCCGTAGCAGGCTGGCAGCTAACCTCACCATGCACACCGAGGGCCACAGGCACGTCGACTTACAAATCTGAACCAGGCCCTTCTGCCAAGGAGACCTCAGGAGGAACAGAAGGGTGGAGTCCTCAGTATCTCAGCATGTCAAGCCAATTGTTCCAAAATGGGGTAAACCTTTTACTCTACTACAGAAAAGCTGTAATTTGCCACAACAGCGCAACTTCCCTACAACACAATGGAGCATCTTGCTGACTGTCACTAGATTATGTATCTTACGGAGGGTGCCTGTGAATCTTGCCTCCTTTGGGAGTTCATCTGTGATAATCTTGCTTAAAACCACTGAAGACATGCTACTCTGCATTCCTTGTTTAAATTTCTCCATTTCATATTTGTCAGGCAGATTTTTCTTTTTAAAAAAAAAAAGCCCACAAGAATCAAGTCAATCCTGAAAGTATTTTCTGTCAGCAGACACCCAGATTACTGTTTAATTTTAGCCAGAAAATAGTTTATACAGTACCCTTCTCAGTAGCACTAAGAGTCAAAGCAGACAATCTTTTATAAGTTGGCTGTCTGCCATGACAACTTTTCTGGTCCAGTTTCCATTTATTAATATTTATTGTTGCAGTTTTTTAGCCTCTTCATGGCAAAATACAGTGTTATAAAGAGATTGAAAGTGTCATAAGAGACAAAGGCAACATTATGAAGAGCAAAATGGCTCTAAACTTCCAAGCAAAATTCTGTGTGGTACATAGCAAAAAACTGATGCAGTTGCATTTCTCAAGTAATAGCGTCAGTCCCAAGTGTCATCATTTTATTTCAGCTGTAGAATATTGTTTGCAGAGACTCTAAAGAAGAATCCCTGGAGATAAACCTTTCCTCTGTTTGTCTGATAATGTAAACTTCAAATAGATTTGCAAACAGGACCTAGCTGAATCATCAAGATCTGCTGATCAGTCTTCTTACTGGGCTTCAAGATGAGATATTTTTCTCTACTTTTTAAATTTCACATTTTTTTTATCTCAGTGAAGTTTCTTCTCTTCCTTATTATTCATTGGACCATCATCTTTGTATGCATGTACCCATACACCAGACTAGCCAGGTTCCTTATAGACCAGAGGCATGCTGAAGCCTGAGGACATATTTTGGACAGATAACATCTTTATGAACAGTAAATACTCAAATTACTGGTTAAAAACTCTATTGCCTAAATTATTCATAAGGTCAAACTGCATTGATATACTGATGTTGAGCTCTGTACTCCAGGAATAAATGTTAGAACTGAGACAGTGCTGCAAGTGATGCAGTTTGCTGTTTCTGTAGGATCATACCTCTACAAAAGTATATCAGGGATGGCAGCCAGAAATCACCAAGGATGGATTCATCTCCTTGAGCTTTAACCCAGCCCCTTACATTCCTTTTATGGTAAATGAAAGGAAAATGTCTACTTCAAAGTCACGATCTATCCAGTTTCAGACATCTACTTTCTCCAAAACGGGTCGGTGCCCTAGACATACCCATTAGACATTAGGTGCCCTAGACATATTCACTTAGACATTAGGAAAAATTTTAGACATTAGGAAAAATTTCTTCACAGAAAGGGTTGTCAGGCTCTGGAATGGGCTGCCAAGGGAGGGGGTCGAGTCCCCATCCCTGGAGGTATTTAAAAGCTGGGCAGACAAGGTGCTTAGGGACATGGTTTAGTGGTGGGATGGCAGGGTTAGGTTAACGGTTGGGCTTGATGATCTTAAAGGTCTTTTCCAACCTAAACTATTCTATGATTCTATGATTTTTCTTCTTTGGCTTTCACTGGAAAGCAGATGATCAGGCTGGCTAAATTCAACCCTGCATACAATTTCCTTACACAGTGTCAAGTGATGTTCATAGCCCAAACTCTGAACCAGGCAGGCAATTTAATTCAATATTGTAGGCCAGCTGGGGCACTGAAGATCAGATTTTTCCAAAGAATTAGGCTCCTATTTAAGCACAAAACAAAACCAAATTCTTATTTATATATTTATTTTAAACAGTATTCAGCGTGTTCACACTCAGCTGAAAAACAAACAGAAAACGGCTGCTGGAAGATTTGAGGAAAGCCTGTCTGAAAATGCAATTCAACAGAAAAAAAATCACCTTAATTTTTCTTTCAAGAGGTTGTGAGGACCTTTTTCTATGTCAGGGGCTTGGCATTTCGTCCTTCATCCTCAAAGGATCTCTGGTTGCAAGGATGGGTGGCAAAGGTAGTTCATACCATAAGTTTATAGGTGGACAATTTGCTCTGGGTTTGAGCATTTTAGGATGTGTACAATGATTGTGCTGATCTTGTAACATGAATAAAGGTCTGTAACAACTACAGAGTAAATTCAGGACAGAAGTTCATCACTCAATGTGCATGTTTATTGTTTACTCTAAGTTATAATTCTGTTTAAAAATTAAGGGCTAGCCACTCAATGTGCATGTTTATTGTTTAAGTTATAATTCTGTTTAAAAATTAAGGGCTAGCTTATTAGCTGGTAAATCACATTTTATTTCCACCTAATTTATGAGTCCTGAGGTGTTTGGACAGGGTTTAACGTGACCAAAAAAAAATGCTATATGCAACATCCTTTCATTTGCTTTTAGTGTGGTACATGAAATAGTCTCTTTATTTTAGAAAGCTTTTTCTTCGTGAATCAACATCATTAGCAATCAAAGAAACAGCTATGAGCATTGAATGCAAATGTTTGAACTTCTATAATTTGCATGTCATTAATAAGCAGGCTGGCAGAGTTTGGTCATGAAGTTTACTTTGAAAGTTCCCATTGCTGTTACAGCTTGAGTCATGGTAGCAATGGTGAGATCCTTGATTCCAACTAATGAATGGTTTTAGGGAGCTGGGAGTCACATTGGGCCTGGGGCTTGCCCATTACAGCATGAACCTCTGCTCACATGAGTCCCCCTCAGTGAGGAGGCAGAGTTTGAATCCACTCCAGCAAGATCTCCCTTTTTCTCTCTATGTTCATCTTTGTGCATAGGCCAGCTACCAGTTTTATTCCTCCTTTCTCTCATTATTGGATTAGTGGACTGCCAAAATACCTAGTGCACTGGGGATGCGCAAAGTGGTCCTGCAAAAAGGACATCGAGCCCATTTACAAAACCAGAAGGTACCAAGAGCTGAAGGAGACTGCCCAAGGGCATACAGAAAATGTAAGCCAGTGCTTGAAAACTGGTCCTCAGCGTTCAAGTCTAGAATCCATTGGCTGAGAAACCAAGGAGTAAGAACCGGCAGCTGTCACTGAATTATTGGTCGATTGCCTTGGGGAAGCAAAAGTAAAATACGTTGTACAATACAGACAGAGCTAGAGAGGCAAAAAAATGAAACATTAAATCAAACACAACTAGTTGCCTTGGCTAGTCAGGTTCTCTCCCTCTAAACTTCATAATCTGGATGGTTATTTTCATCATCTCAATGAGCCACAATAACCAGCAGAGCGACACAAACCACACTGATGACTGGGGCAAATAAGTCTGATCCCTTTGATTAAAAATAATCAATAATGCAGTGTGAAAGGCTTCAGCAGGTAGGAGGGGCTGATGACTCAGGGAGCGCAATGGAAAAGGCCAAGTGAGAAAAATGCAGAGCAGGCTTCTCCTTGTCTCCGGTGGCTGCCGGCGGGTGGAGCGGGGACCTGGCTGCGGCTCCCAGGCAAGTGCAATAACTCTGCCGAATATTGCAATCTATAGTTCACTGACCCCAAATGATTACTGCACTCCTCTCATGCGTTCAGTAATTTTCTGTCCTGATTCAGCGGGATTCAAGCGGGCAACCAAAGGAACGCAACTCTTTGGCCCTGCTTAGAAAAATGAATAAAAAGGTGAAATTGCAGTCCCCTGCTTCCCCTCATAATTTTTTAATGTTGTGTTGGAGAGATGGTTTTAAAACCTCTTTCAGATCTAGCTGCAAGAAGAGCCACGTCACTGATGCACTGTGAAATGGGCTCGTCGTTTGACAGGCAGTTTGAGACAACATCCAAAAAACCGTGCCAGCGGACAACTCCAGCACACGCTTGTGCCCCAGCCCAGAAAGGTGCCAAGGGACAGGCTGAGCCCCTGAGACCACTCTGGAGCTCCCACACCTTGAAGAAGCCTTAAAATCCCTGCCGTCATAAAGCAATGAGTATGACATTAAGACAAAGACGTTTCTTCAAAAAGAATAAACTCATGAAAGAACCAAGAGGTCCGGGAATTTGGACAGGCAGGATTTTGATGGTGAAGCAGCAAAGCTGAAATTATATTGGTTTTCCTTTATTTTCATTAAAATGGAAAAGTGGGTGGGTTTTGTTTGGGTGCTATCCCCAAGGAATCCCAAAACCTACTTTTTTATTGTTATTTGTTTGTTGTTTTCTTTTAAAATTTCCCATGTTGCTTAAAAACAAGACAATGTGATCAAATATGTGTTCTGAAGATGTGCCTGCCCCCAGCCATGGGATTATCATGTCCCCTGCTCAAGAGAGACTTGGGAAGCCGTGACAACCCATCATCTTCACGCAAGAGGCTCTGGATATATTTGCTGTGATATTTGGACCCATGCCCACGTTTGAGCCCTGCTATTCAGATCATTTCAGGCACACGGGGTCAGCTTCCTTGGCCATTGCTCAGGCATTGGTGGCTCTCTGGTCCCCATAACTGTCCCTTGCCATCGTGGAGCAGGACAGCAGAGAAGAGACAGGATTGTTGGACTAGATGATCTCCCGAGGTCCCTTCTAACCCTTGCCATTCTGTGATTCCTGGTGGACCTCGGACTTGTGCAGTCCAGTGCATAGGTGACACCGAAATTTTAGAAACTCCTCGGTGTGTGGATGCAGGGAACTTCTCAGCTGCTACTTTGTCCTCTAGGCTTTCTGCATTTCCCATCTGTTCCAGTACGATCCCATAGGTACCAGTCAGCTGGCAGGCTACAAACACCACCATCCTCAAGCCAGCCCCCTAGCTTAGCCCGAGGCCAGAAAGCGACAGTGAACAGACTCTTAATTGTTCAAATATTCACTGTATGAAGCAAATTTTTATATGAATATTTCATAGAGGCAATTTTTAAGTAAATTGCTACTCTCCACTGAATCTGCTTTATCTAGGAGATGCGACCTGTTTTGGCCACTAGAAATTATGAAAATAGCACTGGTCTTCCCAACACAAGGTGAGTGATTTATTTGCAGTTTAATTTTATCGCCTGTTTTTACTGCAGGCAGCACTGTTCTCTGTTGTTGACACTGCAATCCAGAAGAGTTTTAATTCTGTTCATCTACACAAACATATGCATGTGTCCCTCCAGTAGTCAGCAACAAAAGCAAAACAGACTCAACTTCTCTAAGCATCAAACACAGCCCACATACTCGAGGTACATAAAAACGTTTGGCACAGTACAAAATTTATAGCAACCCCTTTAGTGCAAGATGCATCACAGCAAAATCTTGATTTGACTAGGTGTTTGACATCCTCATACAGCCATTACTGCTAACAGGATTCATAAGTCACATTCCTTTAGCATATGTAACTTTAAAGGGGACCATTCACTTCGTATTTAAATCCTGCCATTAATTTCCCTAGAGGAAAACCTGTAAAGGTTTCAGTCATCCTTACCAGCCAAGGGAGACAAATGTCCAATTTACTATGAGCTAAAAGATTTGGAATCAAGGATGAAAAGGAAATATTAAATATTTTCACCATGTTTGCAACATTTCTGTTACAATAAAGCTCCTGCCTCCAATGACAATCTCGGTGCCATGCTAATGCAAATACAGTAGCAGTGTGGTAGCACATAGATGTGTGACTGTGAGCTTGCAAATAAGTTTTAGATGATCCCAGCTGATCAGGATGGGGGGAGGGAGATAGCAGTGAATTCCTAGCAGGAGGATGACTCCTGTTTATAAGGGGAAAAGAAAGTAAATTCAACTACCACTGCCAGCGATGCCCCCTCCTGTGGTAAAAACTTAGGCACACCTTCAAAACATGATGTTTGTTTCCTTAGAAGGTTGCATGGATGGTGCACTAGGGAATGAAGAGACTACCTTAACTGTTAGGGCTGAAGCAGCTGAGGTTACTGTTCCTCAGCTGACGCCTAGGAGTTAAATTTTATCTGCTGCAAAGCAAAGGAAAATCAATTCACCCGGACTCTCAAGGAAGAGTACAAAGAGCAGAAGGGAGCATCCACATGGCCAGCTAACGCACCTCAGCTGGGCTGCAGGTACCATCGACACTGGCCTGATCCCTTGGATGGCAAAGATCACCCCACACGATGCCATTCCACATTCCCTGCAAGCTTAATTTTCAGCTGCAGATATCTCGACTTCTGTCCTGTGAAGGCTTCTTTCCCCACAGCTAGAAGAGATTATTTTTAAGACAGAGACCTCCTAGGACAAAAGAGCCATCCATTTCTGCTTCCCAGCAAAGCCCTTCACACTCCTATGGGAAACTTCTGATGGGAAACATTCCCCAAAACTGGGGAACAAAATATTAATGTGTAGAAGCAAAAATAAAATTTGTTTCAGCAGTGGCCTGTATCTTGAGACGCTTTGCATTAGGTTTTAGGTGAGAATGCTGACAAAACCCAACCCAGAAGGATTTAAAGATCTAATACTACTTCACTTGTGCTCACAAATTTAGGACTCAGTACAGCTCATACTTGCTGCTTACCAGCAGGACACCTTCAGATAATTTGATTCTGGCAATAACATAACTTGTTTTCTAATCACGGCAGACTACCCCACCAGATATTGTGCTCTGGAAGCCCTCGCTGTCGTTTCTCACACTGTGGTGCCTTTGTAGATGCTGCAGCTCATAGCTGCCATGTACAGCACTACTGGATAAAAATTAAGACACTTTCTGTGAAGCTTTGAATGCTTCTCCAAGGGGAAGCTGCCTTATGTAGACTGGCAGAACCAGAACTGAATCTAATAAAGCTGTAGTGGAAGAGATGTGGAGGAGAGAAAACTTGTTTCTTCCCAAAGGAGGTCCTTCCAGCCCACTGCCTGGAGGAACCAGGGACTAGTCCTCTAGGATTGCTCAGATATTTTTTGATATCCAGTGCAAACCACAAGCTGTAGTTTATTAAAATAAAATAAACAGAGCAGTGCTGCAGAGGTCCGAAACAACTTCAAAGGCTTGTGGCGAATGTGTATTTTCACCTGCAGGTGATGCCTTCAGAGGAATGGGGTGTCACCAGAGCTGCTACGGCTTTTGCCTCTGAAGTAGGAAATCTCCATCACTGGCTCTCCTAAACCTGTGGAGACGTGAGGTCTCAGGAGGGTTCCATACCTTAGTGTCCCAGAGCACATTCCCCTCTTCCGCCAGGACGACAAGGAAGGGAAGGAACCAGGAGGCAAATTTATCCACTGAACTTGTCCCTGAGTCTCCCAGTTTGGGAAGCACTCAGCTGGGTGGCAGGAGTCCTGTGGTCCATGTCTCTGCCCCCGGCATGGATTCTGCACTTCTCCTAGCACCTTTTTTATATAAACTCAAATAGACTGCAGGATCTGTGACCGGACTCCTCCTGCATTCCCACTCCCAAACAGGTACCACAGCCTCTCGCCTCCACTTCTCTGGCCTCTTAGGCCTCTGTGCTACTGGAAGGAAAGCTGTTCCACACATTCAAGTAATTTTTAGGAATTTCAGAGCTGGTAAGTATCCAATGAAGATTAATTTTGACCCTTCTTAGTTGACTAAAAGTTTAAATTTCTCATTGGAGTTTCATTTTTAAGCATGTGAGTTAAACAATGGTAGAAATCTCATTTTGTTGACACTTTGTATTAACAGGAGCTGAATGCTTCAGACAGTCAGTGACTAATATTCCAGACCATTTTCTCTACGGCTGATTTATTTACCTGTAGTACAGTGCAATTATGAGAACAAGCCACGTTTCAGCCAAGGGGATGGCAGCGAAACAACGATGGTGCTGAGTTAGCAGACGTACGTCACAGGGAGATGCTCAGCCTGCTCCTTGCAAGATCTGGGATCCCAGCTTTACACTGCCTCCATATCTGTGCAAGTTTCCAGCTCCCTTTAATCACAGTTCAGTCCCCTCTGCATATCCCTGTCTATCAGGGAGTATCCTAATTCCTTGTGTGCTTCCCAACATGATCCAGGCTCAGCTCAAGCGCTGCATTACATGTGCTGTGAGAACCTTCATCTCTGTGGGTCACCTTCTCAGTGTGTATAAACTAAACCTGAAGATGAATGGTGCAATGAGCATATCCAAAACCTTGTTACGTGCATCAGAGAAAGATACTGGAAATAATAAAATAAAATAAAATAAAATAAAATAAAATAAAATAAAATAAAATAAAATAAAAAATAGAAACCACAAGAACACACAAGCAACAGCGTGAAGTCTCTCTCCTTCAGATGTTGTCATCTCTCCATCTTAAAGAGCCCAACTGGGCCTCAACAAGAAGTTACGTGGGTAAAATTAACCATATATTGTGCTCTAGCTGGATTTCTGTTTGCATTTATCACAGAGCACCCAGCATGGCTGTGACTAAACGACTCACAGAGAAAAGCAGTTCCTCTCCCTACTTTGAATGTTCAACAGCATTAACACAGTCAGATTTATGGTTTCTCCAGCATCCTTAGCCCCTCGCTTGGTCCTTTGCTTATGCTGCCACCTGAGTTATGTGCCACAGCCATCAGCTGTGATGTACTTTAGGTACGGTTAGACCATTACCATTTGATAACCTGAAATATGAGAGCAAGCGTTCAGCCTTGGGAAGACACAGGGGATCCTTTTAGATCTCGCTGGTTGCCACGTACAGGCGATGATTTGCGAAAAGTGAACAAGCTGCAACAAAATGGACCTTGGTTTCTCTGAGCGCCTGGAGAGCTGACTTTGCCTGCGAGCCAGGCACTGGCTGAAGAAATGATTACTCAAAATGTCACTTGCAACGAAGCCAGATTCAGATTCTATATCATCAATTTTTCTTTCCTTTGAAGCCGAATGCAAAACCCTGGACAATCATTGCTGCTTCACCACGGGTTTAACTAATGTGCTAAAAAGCCACTGCTGTCAAGAAGAAGGGCAGCAATATAAACTGGAGCCACTAACCTTCTGCCACTGAAGTTGCTGGTCACATTTACATTTATTTCAGCATGAGCGGATTCAGATCTAGAGTATTCTCAGAAAGAGAATCTCAGAAGCCAGTCATAGAGTAAAATTAACACCTGCTGACTGAACGAGATTTTTTTTTTGTTTGTTTGGGTTTTTTTTTTTGTTTTGGGTTGGAAGGGACCCCTAGAGATCATCTAGTCCAACCCCCCTGCAGGGAGCAGGGACACCGCTACCTAGATCAGGTTGCTCAGAGCCCTGTCCAACCTGGCCTTGAATGCTTCCAGGGATGGGGCCTCCACTACCTCTCTGGGCAACCTGTTCCAGTGTTTCATCACCCTCATTGTAAAGAATTTCTTCCTTATATCTAGTCTAAACCTACCCTGGTTTAGTTTAAAACCATTTCCCCTTGTCTTGTCACAGCTGGCCCTACTAAAAAGATTTTCCCCATCTTTCCTATAGGCCCCCTTTAGGTACTGAAAGGCCGTAATCAGGTCTCCCCGTAGCCTTCTTTTCTCCAGACTGAACAAGCCCAACTCCCTCAGCCTGTCCTCATAGGAGAGGTGCTCCAGCCCTCGGATCATTTGTTGTACTCTTCAGAACTTGTTTGTCCATCTGTCTGTGGCAGTGATGCTGCAACAGGTTCTGTCCCTGTTCAACCCGATGGGTAAATGCTTCTGTCGGGCTCAAAAGGAATGCGAGTTAAATTTGACCAGGGTGGTGCTGCAGGTTTGTGTGTAGTACGAAATAATGTCAGACCAGGCTTTTAGATGCTACTAAAAATAAGTAACAGAGAATATCACTGCTAACCATGCTCACCGTAACTGTGAGGGAAAACCACTGAATTTTTGGTATATTAAATTGGGCTATTCATTGCTAAGGTAGTATCGACTCAGAAATGGGTCCAGTATTACTGAGGTCAGTTTTGGTTCTTGTTATTGAACCAAAAGTCTTTGCTTTTGAGAAGCTTGAAATTGTGATGAATCTCAGTTCAGATCTAACGTGATGCTGGATTGGTGCAATTTCTGACCTAAGGTTCAGATACTGTACAGCTTCTGACTGACAGTATTTCAATGTTGGGGTTTTTTTGGGGGGGGAATGTTTTCTGTGTGTGTGTGGTTTTTTGGTTTTTTTTTTTTTTTTTCTTTAGTTCACTCTAACATTAATTTTAAGACCTCCACTAGGTGAGGATGGGGGAGAGGAATTGCCTACAAAATCTAAAAATTGCAGACAGGTAGAAACTCTCATTTTAAGGTATCGGTGTTTTCATTCTTGGATGCTATTCTGAATCTAGCTCATAGTACTTACTCTTGCGACAATCAAGCTATTGTTATATTTATTTTCTAAATAAATTGTAATAAATTAAAAAAATACTTTTTTTGCGGGCCTGCAACAACAAACTACATATCAGTTGATGAAAAGCTGGCTAGAATGTGATTGAGTTTTCCCTAGTGTTTCTGTAACTGCATGTTTCTGCTAAAAAGAAGAGACTATTGTTTTATGTGAACCCATATAGCATCAATATCCGTGTGTTATTAAATAAAGTATGTTTTCTAACTTCAACTTTGTTATTTTTGCTCAGAAAGAGAACTGTCGACCTGATGGAAGGGAGTTAGGTGAATTCCGGGCAACCACTGTCAACATAGGCAAGTGCTTATTTGGAATAATAATAAGGGGGGGGTATTGTTAATCTCGGATTATAATAGTGACCCTGACGACTTACTAGTCCATTTTCTTGGTGCTTGCGTTTTCAACCAAGAGAGTGGAAGGATTTTTATTTATAGTTTCAACAAGCATTTAAAAAGAATCATAGAAGCGCCTTGGCCTTCCTGACCCCATTCCTACACAACCGGACCGCGTCCCTGTACTCTTCCCAGGATGCCTGTCCCTGCTTCCACTGCCTGTGCAGTTCCCTCTGCCTCCTTAGTTTGACAAGCATCTCTCGTTTCAACCACGCCAGTCTCTTTCCTTCTTTGCCTGACTTCTTACACCTAGGAATCGAGAGCTCTTGCACTCTGTGGATCACATCCTTAAAGATCTGCCAGCTCTGTTCTGTTCCCCTGTCCCTGAGGACCGTTTCCCAGGGAGTCCTTCTGACTATCT
>NW_009258783.1:2608807-2622831 GCF_000687185.1 Egretta garzetta
CCTTCAACTTCGCTGCAGCGTCCCTGGCACATTGCTGGGCAATGGGTTGAGGGCTCGTACTAGCCCCCAGTCCCTCTAACCTTTGCATTTCATCCCCTAGCCTGTCGCTGGCAAGCCCGATAGGTTCCCCTTCCCCCTTCACCTCTAGTTTAAAGCCCTGTCAATGAGCCCCGCAAGCTCCTGGGCAAAGACCCTCTTCCCCTTTTGACAAAGCTGGCTCCTATTTGACGCCAGCAAGCCCGGTGTCATGTAGACCATCCCATGGTCAAAGAACCCAAAGTTGTGGCGGCAACACCAGTCACGAAGCCACGTGTTAATAGATTGAGTCCGCCTGTATTGCCCAGTGTCTCTGCCCGCCACTGGAAGGAGCAAGGAAAAAACAACCTGCGCTCCAGATTCCTTCACTAACCTCCCCCCTCCTGATTTCATTTCCTAAAAGTAATGACACTGCAAAAAAAAAAAAAAAAAAAAAAAGCACATCTCTGTTTTCCCATACGTTCAGAATTCACTGCTGTGGTATCTCTGTTTTTTATTTAAATTAGTCTTTGCCCTAAAGAAAATAGTTCCTTTGATGTTACAGTTGACCTTTTGGGTTTACTCTACATAAATTTTTTCCCCCAAAGAAGGTTCCCATCTCTGCAAAAAAGGAGGGAAAAATAAATCCAATGCTTTGCCTTTAATCCTAGATACATCCCACATTTAAATCAGTGCACTAAGGTAACCAGATTTGGGATCAGCATTTTAAGTTTTCCCAACAAGCTTTCCTATATCAAACCATGATTCCACAGGAATAAGCCACTCCTTTTGAAAACTTGTGTCTTACTCGCTGGATGCCTGTAAGATTTTGGCTTAGCTAACTGTAAATTATCTTCTAATTAATCCACCATCTGAATATTAGGGATGGTAGTGATACTTCTGGTAGGGAACACGTGAGGAGGAAAATTCTCACATGGGTATTTAGGCTCATACTGTATAAACAATTACAGCGTTCAATGTCTGCCGAAAATCAAGTGGCAAATCAGCAGTGAATATCAATTATACATCTGCTGCATCGTGGTGGCAGATGGCACTTTAATTGTACCCCTGAAACATTATGGACAATTTTCGCCACCCCAGCCTCATTGAAATAGTGGCTTTAGCACCTAAAAATATCAAGGCAGGGTATGTGCGCAATGACTCATCTAAGAACTCATTTGGGTTTGAAAATAAATATTCCGCCAGTAAACCAATAATAATCTCCAAGAGTCATAGCTCATATGCAGCAGCCGTACTATCTTGATCTAGGTAAAAACTTTTACTGATGAAAAGCAGTAGGGCGGTGGTACGGGTCGCACCGCTCAGCTCAGAGTGTGAAATTGTCAAAGAGTTTGAAGATCAATGAGCCAAATTCTTTTGATTGTATCTGTAGAAATTGGAAATGCCATGGAGATAAGTAGAATAATATGGATTTATACTCTCCTCCCAGCTTGATCCTAAGAGAAGAAAGATCAAATCCTTCTCCCTCAGACAGGAATAGTTTTCTGCAATGGAGAAAGTTTTATGGAACTTAAACAGACTCAACTACAGCTCCTGCTCACGGAGCAATCAACTGACACCAGCCTATGTATGAAAGAATGACTGGCTTCTCAGAGACAGCTGTGTTAATGCAGAAATACCAGAAGTGTCATGAATGCTTACTTAATTAAAGATTATTAAAAATTAAAACTCATTCAGAGATGACTATATATTATTCCATTTGCAGAGGCATTGGCAATGAAGCCACCCCTGCTTTATTATATACGGACAATAATGCAGATTTCAAATAGATTTGTTCCTTACTCCCATTATGTACAAAACTGCTGGATTTTTCATTTGGCCACGTGGTCATACAGTCTTAAAATGTCCGGTAACTCTCTGACGTCAGTTTACATTTCATCACGCAAGTGGATAGCACTCGTTTCCTCCCCTCTTCCCCAAAGATATTTGGGGCTAGCCACAACAGATATGTTTTCTTTGCAATGTCAGCGCAGATGCATTTTCTTGGGAGAAATGTAGAAAGTTAGTGACTGAAACATGTATTTGGAAGTGATGTCTCAGAGACAAACCAAACAGAAACTTTCAAGACAGGACCCATGTCCAAGACACCAGGCACGCCTGGGCTTTGCAGCTATGGTGAATCAAAGCTCTCAGGGAAATTTCACATGGATGGTTCTTTATTTAGCTCTTCAAATTTAAATGGTGCATCCAAAAATAAGAAACTCCCGAAAATGACCTAAGCACTACCTGACCAAAGAAGTCTAGTAGTAAAAATTTTGGTGGAAGAATGGGTCAAAATATTCCCCACCATACACAAACATTTGTTTGGAACCATTGTAAGCAGCATGTTTAGTTTAGGTTTTTTCCTTCTTGCAAGGCAGTGGACAGCAGAGACTGCATCGATACTAGGTACAGAGGAAGAAGAGAATTCAGGAGGAGCAATCCATCAGTAGAGGACTCTGAACAAATAATCCTTTGCTTATACACTGCAGTAAGGATGGTGACAAAATGAGTTTCTGTATTGATCAAGAGGCCAACACAAGTCTCTTCATACAGAATTATTTAACTCCTGACTCCAAAACAAAATTTCAAAGTGGGAAAGAAAAACATTGTTAGGAACTTCTTCTGTCTGTAACTTTGCCTCTTTAGAGCTGAAGTGCTTTCTTGCAATCTCATTAAAGCCAGCAGTCTCAGAATACTGACTCAAGAACTTTTGTCTGTGTGAAATACTCACCCTATTTTAAACACATGATTAGAGAAAATAGTATTCAACATAAAGCTATATTTAATATAGTAAATAAGTGCTATTAGTAGTAGTGTCTTCTTAAAGGAAGGTACTAAAAAAATGGGGGTTTATTATTCTTTTGGTTTCATTAGCACTTTTTTTGTCTTTAACTAGAAAACAAGGAATTCTCAACCACACCAGTCTGCTAGGGAGGAAATACTATTAATCCTTCTTAGAACTGTCATTTTTTTAATTTTAGTTTCCAATAGAAATATCACCCTGTTGCTCTGGGGACTCTGACCTACAGAGAAGTTTGAGGGACAGCACAAAAGAAAATCTCCCCATAGCTCCTGCTTGAGCTGGAAGTTAAGAAGCGCCTCTAGAAGCAGTAGGGTAACTAGAACAAGGGCTGGTTTTCATGACAAGGCTGCATTTGGTCCATCACCAAAATCCTGGAAACTCAATTGAAGCTTAAGATACCGGGACACAAACACCACAGGTCCAACACGTAGCAGCAATCACCTCATTTGCCCCACAGCCACTAATCCAGTGTCCATGCCTTGCTGCTAAAGAAGCCAACATGAGGGATCGGTTGGATTTTTGCTCAGTCATTGTCCAGCCCCCTGGAATTGCCGATAAGAACACAACCTGTGCTAGTCCTTTGGGAAGGCCAACAGTTTTGGCCACATAAAGCTAGATGATCATCCTCTCAAAAGCTTCAATTAGTCGGTCTCTGTTTTTAAGAAAGTGGGCAAACTCTGATCCCCTGAAAATCAATGTAAATGCAGAATAATTGAGAACAGTCTTTGCTCCCAGAAATGAGACCAGAACAAGGAAAATGGGTTTTTGAAAAGCTCATGCCAACTTTTTTTTTTTTCTATTACAATAACTTATATAACAGCAGTAATAATGACCTTCACTAGACATTTCCTCGAGTACTAATGACCTGGGGTTAATGGCCCGAGGTATAGTTTTATGCAGTCAACTATCGCAGCCAGCAATTAATACAAAGTGCTTTGACCACTATGGCTCAATTAGCCTCACATTATTCAAAAATGAAAAACATTTCAATCTTATTTACTGTGAAGCTGTCCCAGATTTTACTTTAGTATATTAGACTAAAAAAACTTGAACCTATATTAAGCCAAACATATGTTCTACAACACTCCTCCATTAGCTTCACACAGATTACGGGCAGCCAAAGCTGAGTGTCTTGCAATATGAGGATCATCACAGCCTGCCCACAGACAGAAAAATATTGTGGAGCAAGGCTCTGCGTGAATTCTGCTTCTGCACTAGCAAAAACTCCCTGCAAATAATTTTCAGCTCTTTGGTGGCTGTAAATGGATTGAGAGAAGGGAGGACAGCGAAGGACGTGCTGCAGGGAGCAACTCTTCATTGGCGAGAGGTGGGCAGTGTGTGTTGGGGTAAGGACAGGAAGGGGATGGGATATTCTGTTGTTACCAAATTGCATGGTGCCCCAATATCTCTGTAGCTTCAGGCCAACCCAAGAATTCATTTAAACCACAAAATTCATATCACTTGAAAGCGATGGTGGGTTCAGGTTAGTTTGATATGCGGTGCCATTAAAACCTCTTTGCGAAATGACTGATTTCAACTCGCTTCTGCAAGTTTCTGAGCTTCTTGATATTTAAAAACAGAGAGAATTAAGACATGTAGAGGCAAAATGGATGCATCTGCCTGGAGGGGCGTAGGGGAGATGTTTACCCAAGGTTTGTCACTGATGGCAGGGCTGGAAACACCCGTTCCCCTGCAGCATTTACAGTGGTCATGGAGAGCCAGGGACAGCATGCCAGCTGGGGAGAGCCCAAAACTCTGTCCAGTCCCTCTGACTGACCCCACATCCAGCTGGTGGCTTCTGTTTTCGGCAAGATACGTGAAACAAAGTGGCTGTCACTGGTGCAGGCAGACTCCATAAGCGCCCGCAGGACCGGCCACCTGAGCACAACAGCCATAGGCACCAAATCCCAAAAATCTGGTATTGAGGAAGGATCCATGTGAGAGTTTTGTATACCTCTGAGCCCTGATGGGCGAGCCACAATAGACTGTCAGAGGGCTGGATCATTGCCACACTGAGAAGTTACATGTACAGTAATTATGGAAGGATGACATTCGTACCCAGAAGGCAAAGGATTGAAAAATTGCAATTGCCCAATGTTACAAATCCTTCCTATGTATTAGAAGCTATTCATAGCCTTGCATTTTAATTGTGGCAATTACAGCATTTTTGTAATTTTATTTTGGTTTAGGGATATCAGTCAAGTTTTCCAATGCACTTTATTTTAAAAAAGTCAGAGTGACATTATTCTTCTATATATTGTCAAAAGGAGTTGTCATATTTAGTGATCTTTTCAATCTGTTAATATGTTACTTTCCTCCTAATTGTAGAAAGGCTCCAATTAATCATAATGATCATTTACTCAAGTGCCCACTAATTCTCTTCTACAAATAGCGATGCTCTATAGCATCATAAAAAAAAAAAAAAATCAATAGCCACATCTCTGATGAAATAATTTTATCAGTCATTCAGAATGAGCAGCTGGAATAAAAGGCACAAGCCATATTCATAATAAAAAAAGATAATCAACTGGTAATCCCTCCTACTCCTGTTTTAAAGCACAGTAAGAAATGGGAGAATTCAGATGTGCAAACACTACGGTCTGCTTCTTTTACAGCACGTTCATGCAGCAGGACAAGGAAAAGAAAATTGATGGCACGCATTAGAGCAGAATCGAAGGGATAACGATTCTGTAGTCCTGCAGCTCAGATGGGTAAAAGGTGGCATCCACCACAGGGAAGCCAAGAGTAATCCCAGGGAGTGTTTAATCTCATTCAGCTGAATTAAATCACCATGTTTGAAGTTCTTACTGCAAATTTATGGAGGCATATAGTAAAGTTTAGACACAATTCAGTGCTACAGGAGATTTTGTCAACAAGAAATGGCTAAATTCTCAGTCCACGGTAGCAAGCAGCCACAAAGCACCGGACAGGAATTTGCTGCTCTCATCCCATCCTCCAAAAAAGCAAGCGGCACAGCTCAGCTATTTGCTGCTCCTGAAGCCCATTAGCAAATTACTGCCTGGCTGGAGCAAGGAAGGAGCCAGGGAGGAAGGGAGATTCCTGCCAGCACAGCTCCTCCCCAGCGGCCTCCGGGTGCCGCGGCGCATTATCATCTCCCACCCAGACCTTCTGGGAAGGCTGCGGGTGAAGGCCACACACCTGCACAGTGGAAATATCTGCGAAAGGAGCACAGAGAGGGCTGCATAATCACTGCCCCTTGCTGTCCAAGTATTCCCGCAGACCTCGTTTGGGGCATGAAGCTGAAGAGGGCCAGATGCCAGCAGTGTAGCCGATTCCTGGGGGGAGGCGTTATTCATTCCCAAGCAATGCTTACACCCAGACCCGTGTTTGGGTCACGCACTACTGACACATCACACTGCTTCAACATTAGATGGGAGCTGCATTAACCCCTATGCCATGCAATGGCAAGAAACGGGTGGGGGTTGTTTTCACGGAAGGAGCATGCCAAGCATAGCTTGCCTTTCAGGTCAACGTGGTCTGTAGATGAGGTCGCAGCAAGGAGATTTGAATGTCAAGGGCTTTTGCATACTGTCAACATAGAGATAATTTAAGCCTGAGATGAGAGAGGCAGAAAATGACCTCATCCTTCCAGTGTAACCTTGCTGCTCCCAAAGGCTTTAATATGATCCTCCAAGCTGAGCTGCGTGGCTGCAATCTGTCTAGAGGTTTGAGTGGGACAGAACATAGCTTTATGGTGGTGTGGGTGGCGTCAATCCTAGGTCTAACCGGGGCTTAGAAGCTCTATATCTTTTTAGTTAGTTAGAGAATTTGCCTTCACAAGGGCAGACTTCAGCCATAAAAACTTAGCAGTCAAACATGTGAAATAATTTATGGCATGTCCAGAACATTGTAAAGTCCAACACCTCAGACGCCAACCAAGTAGGGCATGGCCCTCAGAGCATTTAGTAAGGATACAGTTAAATCTCTGAGTGTGTTTCAAGGGTGATCCTGCAGAGTTCAGTGCTACATTACAGAAGAATGATCAGTTCAAGGAGGTTCACGTTGTTTTGAGGACCCTAGTGTAGCTTTGCTTGAGGGATGAAAGGATGATTCAGGAGAACCCTCTTTAAAAGGGGGACTGGAAGCACAGCAGCAAACTGGGATTTTCAATGGACAATGACCCTCAGATGTCAATTATTTATGCCAAGGTTTAGAAATGGAGCAGTTGTCATGTGTCTTCCTGTTGCAGATATCTGCCTTAGACATCCATGGCAATGCCTTCAACCCAATAGAATAAGAAAACACTGAGGCCAGCAGCCCCGATGGTGGGCTGGCCAACCAATTTCTCACTCTTCATCCTGGGCATTGTGAACACCACAGCCTGAGTTAATGCTCCGAATTCCATCTTGGCAGCCTTTTTCCCCTTGAACTCTAGAGGTACCCGAGCCCAGTGTAGTGAGGGTAGGATCACTTACGTCCCCCTCTATTCCAGCTTCAGCCTTGAAGGCAACTCAGACACAAAATAATGAATTGTAGAGTTTGAAAGCTTCACACAGTCCCCTGAAATGAAAGGTGCTCCTCCAAACACAAGCAGTTACCATTAATTTACAAGTGTATTTGTTTTCTAAATGGTACATTGTTATTTCTTCAAGGAAAGCATTTATATATACAGATCAGAGAGAGCAAAGGTGGATTATAAATACAGTAAATCTTCAATGTGATGGAGGGGGTGAGAGGAGCTAGCTGGAGCTAGCCTTTCTGGAAACAAAAAACCATGCTCCTCTTCCCTACCATTTTAAGATAATTTTGGATTAATTGATAGACACTGAACTGTATGCCTTGCTCATCTGAACCTCCATTGCCATTTAGCACAGATTAATTAGTGCTAGTGTTATGACCTACAGTCATTTGAAGGTCAAGTCCCTAAGATCTATTTTCATGAGATGCAGTAATGCTGTCTCAAGAGACACCAGGTATCATAACTTATTGTGCTGTTAAAATCTGTGCAATCAATAACTCTGCAGCTTTAAAATTTTACAATATACTAATAAGAGAGACATAAAATCCTACTGGTATTGCACTTACTCCCATCAGCATTAATGATCTTAACACAGCGGGTGTTATCATTCCTAACAAGACATGGTATTTGCTATTTCATGCTTAAATGCTCCCTCCTCTTGCTTCACAGAGGCTGAGGAAGCTCTGGTTTAATGATTTGGTAATGCTACAGGCAGACCCACTTTGGGTACAGTTCAGCCCAATTTCCTCCATGTTGAACCAGGCAGCATCCCTCATCTGCTGTGATCTCTGGAGCAAGGTAGAGGCAGGAGTCCTACAAGACCAGGCACAATCCAATATCTTTATGTGAGGAAAATACATGTTTAAGACTGAAATTCTCCTTCATTGAGCCTTTTCCCTGGCCTGGGAGAAACAAAAAAAAAAAAAAAAGAAAAAGAAAAAATCACTAAAACCAGAAAAAACCCCACACCTGATTATTAAACTGGCTAGAAAACAAGATCAAAATAAAAACAGATCTAATTTAGATTAATTCATTGTATGGTCAACATTTATTTCACGAAACTGAAGCAGGACCTGTCCACCTAATGCTGCAGTTTTAATAAGATTCTCCGGCATTCTAATGGCTGCACAAGCAACGTGCAACTCCCCACTGGCCTGCCTAGTCTGGGAGCTGCTCTAGGCCATGTCAGCTCCGTGTCCTGGGTAGCATTCCCCAGGCATGGGTAAGTTGTCGTGAGCAATCATCATGGCTGGCACCCAGAAATGCCACGCGGTCCCATGTGGAGCTCTCTGCTGGGGCATACAGATGCTGGATATCCATGTCCTATAGGTGGTCCTTCTACAGGAAGGAAACCCCATACCCTGGAGCCGCCCATCTTTCTTAACTGACCAGAAAGGAGTTTGGGATAAGCAAACTCCTGATTTGGGTCATTCAGATCAGTGCATCAAATTCCAGGGAAGTCAGTTAATGCCTCTGTACCTTGGTTTCTTTACCTGCAACACAAAGTGCTTTGAGGCACCCCACTGAGAAGGAGAACATTTGAGACTGAGCATGATGCAGCAATGCCGAATGCTGCTGATGATTAGGTCTCATAAAAAGTGAATGGTTGGATGCACATTCTGCATCCTATTGCAGAGGAAATGCGGTACTGGAATACTCCTCATTGCTAAAAGAAAACTCTCTCAATGGAGAAAGCCCATCAAAGTATTAAAAGCTACTTCTGTGGACTTCCTGAAGACATCCAATCCTTTAATCTCTGGAGGGTGGCAGTTTTAGACAAGATGCCATTATAGCTGCTCATTGTGGGATGAATTATGCAAGAATTTATTATTGATTCAAGGGGAGCCTGCTCAAGCATGGAATCAAAGCCAAGGCAGCGCAGAGGGGAAAGGACGAGGTTTCTATAGTTAACTAAACTGATTCACGACCCAAGAAAAATCTAAGGCAAAAGGAGCAGTTTGCAAAGGGGAGCATTTTACATAGCAAATCACCTTTGCCACACCCATAACCAGCCTCTAGCACCAGACCATCCCGGAGCAGAGCCCAAGGAGTTACATGAGTCCCCTCACAACCCCGAAATAAATCACCACCACCCCAACCATCCACAGGGTCAAGGGCAGGAACCCCTTTGGCTGTGGACCCCCAAGCCAACCCAGCCCATTCGCATGGGGCTGGGAGACCACAACAGCCCTGCCCAGGGCTGTACCCAAGGTTAGGAGACCTGAAGGGTCCAGATTATGGGCCAGAGCTGTAGAAACACCCAACCCACCTCAAAATGACAATGGGGCAAGGCCATGTAGCTGCAGAAAGCCATGTTTTAAGAGAGAAAATCTGTGGGCAGCGTGGCACCATACAAGAGTTTGACAAGGTCTGTTCAAGGAGTATGGAGGTGGGGGAAGAAGAGGTTTAACTTGAGAATTAAGAGGGTAGGGAAGTTAACAGCATATACAGCCCAAACAACATCACAGGGGTGACAGGCACCCATCAATTTATCTGTGAAAGAGAAATAGAAAGAGGCCGTTTAATAAGCCAGGAAGGCCGGAGGTAAGCAAGAGGAAATAAAATCAGCTTACACAGCAAGTCAGTCACTGGCAAGTACAAAACAAACCATGCGGAGGCTTAATAGCATGTTTAGCATTTTGCGTAATGGACATAAAATTTGCTTTTCTGAACTTGACCTTTGTTAACAACCTTAGGCACTACAGGGCTATTATCCTGCAGCATTCCCTTTGCTAAACTCATCATGGCTCTGAATGCTAGGAACCATTTCCTAATACAATCAGAAGAGAGATTAGTAATAATAATTGTATAAATATATACATAATGCATATATGTCTATGCGTTCACACACACATGCGCACACACATGCTCTTTGCTTATAACTCTTGAGCGGAAATATTATAGTGACATTTAGGCAGAGAAACACCCAGCAGAGATCTTGCACTAAAACCATCCTTGATGCTGCTGCATGGAAAATGGCAACAAAAGTAGGAGAGAGGAAAAGAAAAAAAAAATAAAATCAGTAAAGCTAAACAACTCTCTAATACCCTGCCAAAAGGGTTTATTTTAATTGCAGCAGGACAGTGGCATGTTTCTGGACTCAGCCACGTGTTTTGCTAAATAATCTTCTTTAAAATATTATAAATATGCAGAACTTTGAGAAGTAGGTCAGTGGCTCAACACGTTGTAGCAAACAGCTCAGATAAATACGAGCCATTAGCCGGTGGTCTGCAGGCAGTAGCAGGTCTGACAGACTCTGCAGCCAGTCGAATGGCGATTCACTGCGTTAGAGGACCATTCCCCAAATGATACGACATGCGAGTACCTGGGCACAGCTAACAACGTGCCTCTCAACTGACAGAGAGATCAAGCTCTCCCCCTCATCGTTTAAATCGTCTCACAGTCGGCAAGGGCAAAAGTAGGAGAAAGCAGAAGGACGTGAGAATTCCAGACACTGATATAATGAATAAAATGAAAACCAGGATAAACCCTGCATGCAAGCATCAGCCCTGCCAGAAAGGTGATTTCAAATCCTGCTCTGAACATTGGTCCAGATGCATTAAAACCCATCGCGGGAGGAACGTCTCCGTGCAAGCACCAGATGAGCCCTTCACAAAGTTCCCCAGGACCTGTGAAAGCCGGGCAGTGGCTCACGCAAAATCCTCCTGTGGGTTTGGTGCCCTGAATCCCTGCGGTGCAGCTCCCCTCGCCCACCCACACCCCCCCCTTTCCAAAACAGATTTCAGCAAGCACTTACCATCAGCAAGCTCAGAGCAGATTCAGGAGCACGCTGCACAGCCATCTCCTCTCTTCCTACGTACAAATCCTCCCCACGACTCGGTCAGCCCTCGGCCCTCCGTCACGGCAAAGAATCCACAGAGCCCACAGCTAACTGCAGGGAGAGAAACCCCAAATCAAGGTCAGAGAGCATTTGCAAGAGGAGGAGAGGATGGATGAGGGGGTGGGGAGGAGAGGAGGGAAGGAAATAACCTTCTCAGCCAGGGAAAGGAGCTTAAGCTAGGCCAAATTTTACACTAGAGAGAGGAGGAAAATGAAATGGAGAGCCTGCTGGAGAAACAAGATATCGGGAACTGCAGGATATTTAAAGCTCAGGCGCACACCACCACAGCGAGCAGCAGCAACGCAGGACATGTATCAAACACCTACATGACAGGTTAGGTCCAAGCCATCCTCCCCCTGCCCCGGCGCGTGGACTGTAATTAATTGCTTTTAATTGCCGCTCTCCTTCCTCCACCTAAATAAACGCCTAGGTAGCATAAAACTGTCATGCCCCTGACTCTGCATCTTCCTCCCTGCCCTGGCGACATTAGCGCAGAAACAATGTCAAATATCGCAACGTACCGCTTCCAACAGGGTCAAATCTCTTCTCTCTTCTCGCAAAGCCTGGTTTGGAAAGCAGACGCCTGCATAATACAGACATGAGCAACGAGAGGAGCCAGAGCCAGGAAGCACCTGGCATTCACTTGAGAGCAACGACTGCCTTTATCATTTTCGGGGGAGCGCTGGGTTACGCACTGACCCTTTTCACCTTAACATCCCCTCCCCCCCCCCGCCAGGAAAGTCCCCTTCCCTCCCATCGTAAGGCAACGTGCTGCAATCCCCCGCCGGGATCCTGCGGCTCTGGGGGCCGGGGCCGGCTAATTGTGAAAATGTGGCCAGTTAAGACACAAAGACAAATTAGCCTTGAAAATAAGCCCCTTGTTTAAACGTTAGCTGTAAATGGAAGATGGCTTTCTGAAAGCCTTTAAAAATAAACGGAGCATCCTGGTAGCAAGGCCAGTACTCGCACGTAGATGTGCCCTGCCAGACCTATAGGACCCCAGTTTTGGAGGGTTCAAAAACCTCCTGGACTTCAGCGTATCAATTCCCGCATCTCCCCTCTGAACAAGCAGCATTTTGGCTTCATTTCCTAAAATGTAACGACAATGTCTGCTCAACTTCCAACTCCCACCTGCACATTCCCCCCTCCCCCCCATGATTTTGGAACCCAATTAAAATTTCAGACAAATTCAACCACAGTTGAATTCTCTGACACATGTCATCCCTGCAACTTTTATAGAAATTGGCACCAGGATAGGAAAGACAATCAAATTACTGTCTCCATGAAGGAAGGCAGCAATAATCCAGCCCTTGTGCTCTGCAAACTACATCTGGCAGGTCAGCTGAGGCGTGTACCACACCAGAGTACTTATTTGCCCAACCTCTCATTGCTCACCTTTCGCCGCGTTTTAGCAAAGGGGACACAGAGACGTGGGAGATTGCAGACATTGCCTTAGGAAGGTCATTCAGGACATCCGTGGCAGACCCATACCTCCCAGCTTATGACTCCTGAGCTGGGGGATGGCCCTCCTTGTAAGGCACATATTGCATGTGGTGTATTGAGAAGCTTGGGTTTTTTCATTCAAATACATAGACCAGTGAAATCCCTGCCATGCTGCAGCACCAAGCCTGGTGTTGCATGGTAATGGCAGGGACTTCCTTCTCCTGGCAGGTTCTCCACCAAGAGGTGGTGTGGGAGGGGGAAGCCACTTGTACACAGAGAGGACACCTCTCAAGGCAAAGTGTAGACTCACTCAGGAAGGCATTTTCTGGGGTCCCCCCTCTTTGGTTTTGGATTACAGGCATCAACACTCAAGGGGAGTCCCTTGTGTCACACCTGGGGGTGGCATCTACTGCACTGTTTCTGAGATGACCTTCTTGGCTGCAGTGAGCATAGCTCCTGTGAAAGCACACTTATGCCAGCAGCCGAGCTTACCTCCACCCTTGGATGGAAGTCATCTCCATTGGTGGAGAACAGGGGCCCAGCTTCTCAAATTGATTAAGGTCCTCAAGCACCAAAGAGCTCCAGGCTCCAGTAATTTGTTTCAATCAGACCAGGGAGCTGAGGCAGAATTTCACAGTGCTTTAGAATAGAATAGAATAGAATAGAATAGAATAGAATAGAATAGAATAGAATAGAATAGAATAGAATAGAATAGAATAGAATAGAATAGAATAGAATAGAATAGAATAGAATAGAATAGAATAGAATAGAATAGAATAGAATAGAATAGAATAGAATAGAATAGAATAAGTTGGAAAAGACCTTTAAGATCATTGAGTCCAACTGTTAACCTAACCCTGCCATCCCGCCACCAAACCATGTCCCTAAGCACCTCATCTGCCCGGCTTATAAATACCTCCAGGGATGGGGACTCGACCACCTCCCTGGGTAGCCCGTTCCAGAGCCTGACAACCCTTTCTGTGAAGAAATTTTTCCTAATGTCTGTAAGGGACTAGAAACTTGTCTCAACATTGGGGGCAGGCAAGCTTAACCACCAAAGCCTAATCACCACGGCAACTTGAGTGGGGTAGTTTCAGCCCATTGGGTCCCACCCCACAGGAATGTGTTGCCTGTTATCTTGGAGTACACGTCCTTTGCGCGTGCGCCCGGGCCCAGAGTTAACTGACAATGGGGAGGGGGCTCGGACCCCCTAGAACTTTCGAGCATACTCTAATGACGGTACTGGGCATGCGCCCCACTGCCGAGTGGGAGGCATGGGTATGCAAAAGAGTCATCGACTCTGCAAGAAGACAACCCTATAAAAGGGGAACCAGCAGAGACCACGAGGGAGCGTCCAGGAACATCTACCCTCCAGCAGATTTGAAGATACATCAGGCGCATCAGACCGCACCAGCCGCATGGACCGCATGGATCACTCC
>NW_009258783.1:2623027-2623495 GCF_000687185.1 Egretta garzetta
ACCTGCCCTGGCACAACTTCAGACCATTTCCCCTCGTCCTATCGCCCGTTACCAGGGAGAAGAGGCCGACCCCCACCTCACTACCCCCTCCTGTCAGGTAGTTGTAGAGGGCGATAAGGTCTCCCCTCAGCTTCCTCTTCTCCAGACTAAACAACCCCTTTCTGACCATAGGGCCCATCTTGGCTGTCTGCGGTGGGTTATTCTTCACCTCAGAGTCATCTGAAGCTACGAACTATCATACAACGTGATCTGCTCCCTTCCCTCCAAAGAGATTTGTCTTCATCCCTGAAGATGAACAGGTTGATGACTGTTATAAGGAATGGAGAAGCAGGCTACGTAACTGTCTCTTGAAAGGGGAAAATATGCAGAATAAAAGATGAAGGTAAGTTTTAAAAAACCATCTCAAGGCATCAAAGTATAAAATACGTAACTAATTCTTTTTCAACAGTACCATGACAAATATCCCAA
>NW_009258783.1:2623547-2625329 GCF_000687185.1 Egretta garzetta
CAACAACACATTCACTGACTCTCAAGTCTGACAAGTAAGGATTCTCCTTTGCCAAGTGATTTTAAGGAACCAGCCGCATTTTTGGACTCAGCTGAAATGAAGAATCCAGAAGTGTGGATGTCTCTTCCACCTCCAGCTCCTGAATTCACTCTACAGTTGAGCAGGGTAAAATCCCAGTCAAACACTAGCAGCTAGTCACGATTTGTGGTGTCCTTGAAAAAATTCTAGGTTTTTCCTGAGCTCTGCAAGTCCCAGGCTAATGTTCATATGTAGGGAGCCATCTGTGCGCAAATATATGACCTATGGCTTCAAGGTACACTTGCAAACTTACTTACAGGCTTGCCACTTTCTACTATTTAGGTGCACCCATTTTGTAGGGCAAGAGGGAAAAAATAGATCACTATTCACTGCAAGTTGTCAGGAGATAAGAAAAACAATTTTAAAAAGGAACTTACTGGATAGATGGTTAAAACTACAGGCTTGTGGTTTTGTTTCAAGGCATAAAGCTATGACATTAGCAAAAGAAAAGAGTTTATTAGCTGTCTTCACCACCACCACCACTTTAAGAGAAGTAGGTGCTACAACTGATTGGTAAAATAACTGTTTACAATCACTCAAAGCAAACATTATGGTAAGCTCTGGATTAATAAAAAAATTGATACCAGTCATAAAGCACTGGAAGACTGGTGTATATATAGAGGTATCCTCCAATTCCAGTGTTATCAATGGCATTACTTTGACAGGGATAATATAAGCACAGATAGGCCATGGTGGGCCTATCTGGTGGGCCCTATCTGGTGGGTCACCATCATTAGAGTCAGTGGTTGCTAGGGCTGTGATTTGAGGTTCCAGTAATGCAATGTGGTAGGAAAACCCTCTGCTGAAAGCACATTTTGTTGACTGTTCATGGGCATACAGAACCTGACAGGTACCTATGGTCCTCAGCAGGAGACGTGGCTTTGGAGGCCATGAAGGAGGTGGCATTATTAATGGTATGAACAAAGGCAATATGGAGCTCAGGTTTAATTGCAAGACTTTATTTCAGCTCGCTTACATTTTTTATTAAACTTATTTCCTGGTTTTGTTTCTTAATGAGCAAACAGGAGCTCTAGTTTTCAGTGAAGTGAAAGTAAATTTCCCATGTGTTGCTACCACATATATTTTAACCTCTAAAAATGGAAGTCCGTCCTTCCAGTCACCTGTGGCATTTGTGAGATATCAAAACCATGATATGAACTATGATTTGCCTTCTAGCACCACAGATGTATGCTTGAGTGAAATGTTTTCTAGTGATATGACCACTGCCAGGAGGTCACTTACTTAAGCAAAGGTGTGTGCAAAGAAAATTGTTTGATCAAGGGGAGTTAAAGTTTTGAGTTTGCATGGCAAGGTTTTGGTAGGAGGGGGGCTATAGGTGCAGCTTATGTGAGAAGCTGCCAGAAGCTTCCCCCATGTCCAATGGAGCCAACGCCAGCCAGCTCCAAGAAGACCCACCACTGGCCAAGGCTGGGCCCATCAGCAACAGCGCTAGCACCTCTGGGATAACATATTTATGAAGGGGGGAAAAAAACCCACCTGCACAATTGCAGCCAAAGAGAGGAGTGAGGATACATGAGAGAAACAACCCTGCAGCCCCCCAGGCCAGTGCAGCAGGAGGGCAGGAGGAGCTCCAGGCACCGGAGCAGAGATTCCCCTCAGCCCCTGTTGCAGCCCATGGTGGGGCAGGCTGTGCCCCTGCAGCCCAGGGAGGCCCACGGGGGAGCAGATCCCCACCTGCAGCCC
>NW_009258783.1:2625518-2628097 GCF_000687185.1 Egretta garzetta
GGGGGCCCCGGGCTGGAACAGGGGCAGAGTGTGAGGAGTCCCCCCCTGAGGAGGAAGGAGCGGCAGAGACAGCGTGGGATGAATGGACCCCAACCCCCATTTCCTGTCCCCCTGGCACTGCTGGAGGGGAGGAGGCAGAGAAAATTGGGCGTAAAGTTGAGCCTGAGAAGTAGGGAGGGACAGGGGGAGAGTGTTTTTAAGATTTGGGTTTATTTCTCATTATCCTACACAGATTTGATTAGTAATAAATTATTTTTTCCCCCGAAGTTGAGTCTGGTTTGCCCATGACTGCAATTGCTGAGTGATCTCTCCTTTCTTGCCCTTATCTTGACCCACGAGTTTTTTGTTATATTTTTCTCTCCCCCACCCAGCCGAGGAAGGGGAGTGATAGACCAGCTTTGGTGGGCACCTGGCATCCAGCCAGGGTCAACCTACCACAACTCTTTACCTCTGTTCACAAGGACTAAAAGAAACAATTCTGCTATGGCTTTGGCAGGAAAATAATCAATTAAAGTTGATTGTACTACCATAAGTAATGACATGACCAGAATCACATCTATTCACAAGACCCTCCTCCTTCCAAGAAACCAATGGAGAACCCAACAAGCATCTCTGGAACTTGAGATATATCAAAATTTATGCCACGCTTGTAAAGGTTTAACCTTAAATTTAAAGGACAATGAGCTTTCAGTGGTGTGAAAAGAATAGATGATGTGAGAGTATTAAAAGCTGTCTGAGTTTATTGAATTTCCTTCAGCCATTCATGTGTTCCTCATGCATCTCAACTGTTTGCTGAAGTTAGGTGATTAGTTTCAAGTACATGTTAGTCACAGAAATAAAATTTGCATTGTGAATGGCCGTGGCAGAAGTGCTTCTGCTTTAATCCACAAAGGACAAACCACTTCATACAACAAACTGCAGCAAAACAACACAGCTGGCATGCCTGAGATGCCTAACCAAACTATAGAGAATTACACAACAAGAAATATTCACGTAATTCAAACAGACAAATTTGAGGACCTATATTTCGCTTGTAGCATATCCCCAAAGAAGATAAAAGCCTGATGCCAACAAGTAAATTATTCATTGTGAATTATTCACTCAGCTTTAAAAAAGATCTGGAAGGAACTTAATGCAATAAGTTGCTCTTCTCCTTACTTTCCTATGCTCCCTTCCATCAACCCAATTGCTCTAAAAATCACTTGTCATGCCCCACAAACAGATACCAGCAGGGCTGGGACTGTTTCTTTTGAAAACTCTCTTAGAAGCTTTTGATAATTATAAATGCAGTGATAAAGATGATTCTCCAAGCTGCCGAAGAAATACTGTATGAGAAGAGAAATGTCATTCCCGGGGCCAGAGACTGTCAAATGAAGCCACCATGAGGAGAAGGGTCTCTGGTCAGCCTTTTCCTCCACTGCCACTCTCTCTGGAGGGGAAAGTTAGTGAAGGCTTCCCTACCAAGTGCTTGGGAAAATATTTTCTTGCCTATCTCAGTGAGAAAGTATTAAAGAAAATATTGCTAGAAATCTATCCAGGTTAGGTGGACACCTAGATTATAACACAGGCTAAGAGAAGGCTTAATCTCAAACTCATCTCTAATTTCCAGTTTAGATGTTGATTGGCACATTTCCCTTGCCTTGCTTTTTTTGGCAACTGTTCACTAAGAAAATAGTGCTGTTCATGAGTGGTATAAACCAGAGGCTCTGCCTCCATCCGAGTGCTTCCCTGATTGAAACCTCTCTGGATCATTTGTCTTTAGAGCTGTGCAAGCAACCCACAGGCTGCTCATTGCTGAGCAGCCCCACTCCCAAGATGACTTATGTCTGAGCACTAATTAGCTTTGAGAGGCACTGCTTTGGAATAATAAGAGTCCTAGAAATATCTCTTATTGTAAGAACACGGGTGAGATAGCACAGGACTTTCCTGCTATACCACCGTAGCTAGAGGCAGAGAGATTTCTTGGACCCTCCAAAGGCACTTCATCGTGACAGTGGCTATCAGTGGAGAGCAAAGATCCTTGCAAGTAAAGGTCATTGCACACCTCTTCCTCAAGTGTGAGGGTGAGACCTAGCAAAGAAAGACTAGTCCAGAGGGCCCTAGCAGACAGCTGCCTGGGCCAGGAAGAGAACTGAGGTTTCCTGTGGCCTCAATGTCCAACCATGAGGCAATGCCCAGCCTTAGACCACTTTCAAGAGACCTAAGACAGCCAGAAAAAAGCTCTTGTATGTAAGCATGAGAACTGGAGTGCCCAGAGGGAGTTATGCCAGTAGTAAGAGTTCAAAGTAACAGGCTTACAGAAGCATACCATAGTCACATACAAGAAATATCATAGAATCATAGAATCATAGAATGTTTTGGGCTGGAAGGGACCCCTAGAGGTCATCTAGTCCAACCCCCCTGCAGGGAGCAGGGACACCGCTAACTAGATCAGGTTGCTCAGAGCCCCGTCCAACCTGGTCTTGAATGCTTCCAGAGATGGGGCCTCCACCACCTCTCTGGGCAACCTGTGCCAGTGTTTCACCACCCTCATTGGAAAGAACTTCTTCCTTACATCTAGTCTAAACCTACCCTGGTTT
>NW_009258783.1:2628351-2634289 GCF_000687185.1 Egretta garzetta
CCACCAGCACCCCCAAGTCCCTCTCGGCAGGGCTGCTCTCGATCCTTTCTTCCCCCAGCCTGTATTGATACTGGGGGGTACCCCGATCCAGGGGCAGGACCTTGCACTTGGCCTTGTTGAACCTCATGAGGTTCGCACAGGCCCATCTCTCCAGCCTGTCATTTTTGTGTTGGAAGTAGGGTGGCTTCCCATCAGAAGAGGTGAATGGACTCTGACATATGAGCAGAGCTACTGCTCTCACACAAGGTCTGCCTCTCTCAATTTTGAGATGAGGTTGGTCTACTTTTTTCTGGCTCTCAATGTGAGAAAGACTTCTGTCTTCCAGGTCTCCCTTCAGCCTGTGCTGTGCAAGATTTTGGGAATCCTGGTAGTCTGCACTTGATATCTGGGAGGCAAAGCATCTCCTGCTGAGCGCTGGTCAGTGGACACTGACACCCAGCAGCACCTCCTGCATCCCCCATACAGGGTGTGGACGCTGCAAGCGAACATCACTGCTGCACTTATATTTATTTTCTGAAAATGCATTCCCCAGAACCGTCGCATGAGCTATTGGGCTATACCTGTGCTACCTGACCTAATTTGCACCTGTGCAAATACAATCTTAGTGAAATAAAGCAGCACTTTTCAACCAATTCCATTTTCAATTTTTTAATATTTTTTTTTTCCTTCTAGTATTCATTTAAAAGAGCCTGGAGGGGGAATGATCTCTCATCAGCAAGGCTAGTTCCTCTTCTACAGTCAACCTCTGTGTAGCTGTGCTGAAAAACTTATCAGGTTTTGGTTTACTGCACTTTCTTAACTTCCAATCTACATTTATTCATAACCAGTTCTTAATCTTTGTGCTGACACTGTATTTCAAGTGAAGTAGCTCTAGCTCCTAACAACTTATCTCTAGATGTATTTGAGATAAACAAATTTCTTCTGAGCCTTTGGTTTGCCTGCTATGGGTTTTCTAGCAGTCTGCCAGGGAAAAGACTGCTTCTTTCCATTAGGAACCTTTTGCTACCCACACCATCTAGGATTTATCTTCCCTGAACAGCACTGACCAACACCATCTACATTATTTCAGATGAGACCTGACACCTTTGCTACACTGTGCCACATATTTGTGCATGTCATGCAATTGCCTTTTCCTCTGGACAAGGCTTGAGCATTTGCATCCTTTTCTTCTCAGTGCATCTCATTATGCACTCGTTGACCTCTTAAATATGTTCAGATTAATGCCTTGCACCCATCTTTAGGATCCCTCAAGTCCTATTAAAAAAATCACAACACAAACTGGGATGATACGTACAAGACTACATTTAACTGGCATGGGGTTATGGAGGGTCTTGGAACTTCCAGTCCTGGCCTCATGCACTGCCCTTGGTTCTGAGAGGTGGATTTGACCTTTTTAAACTTCTCTAACAAAACCCTCATCACATCAAGTAGATCAGTTTTCAGTGTCTGGGAAGTGAAGATTTGAAGGCTCTATGCTTTGAACTCAAGCCCCATGGGTCCTTTTAGGGCAGCAGTGTAAGAGTTGCCTATATTCTAGAAGAGCCTGTAATGCAGCCAGGGATTGGATGTCCATTTCTTCAGTCCCAACTGTGTCCCCCCTCTGTGAAATACCTCTCTTCTCCTCGCAGAGCTTCTGCCTTTCAGCCTCAGAACAGCTTCTGCACAACACGGACTCCATACAGATTTTGTTTGGCTGAATATCAAGTAAAGTGACTTCTGCTACATAATGCCTTAGGGCAGAAAGTCAGACAAGTTAAAGCAAATAACACCTACCTGAATGCAGGTGTTACTGAGAGCAGCCTGTTCTCAGCTTCTGTCCTTAGACCAGGCGTCACCTAACCTAGTAAAAACAATTTATGAGTAAGATGTCTAGCCAAAGATAGCCAATTAAGGCTCCTTCACCAGTCAATGGACTAATACCTGCAGCTCCAGAGGGCAGGTTACACATCCCATTAATCTTCAAATGGGATGAGCGCTCTCTGGAGAGACTGGACTCTCTTCATTGGCTGCTACAGAATCCTAAATTATTATTTTAACATTGTCAGCAAATCTCAGCTTGAGCATCAGCCTTGAGAGTTACCCTCAACTACCAGCGTTGCTGGTTGCGTGTGCTGTGAGCATCTCAGCTCTGGCCTTGCAGACTGAGCCAGGAACTACCACTCCCATGCTGGGTGTGCATTTGAGGATGCAGGCAAACCACAGGCTCAGACCGAGTCCCAGGTTCTGGAGGCTGCCAACCACTCAAGATGCTCCCAGCATCAGTCTCATCTTCCACAAGTCACCTGCCTTCCCTCAGGTTCCCTTTCCACAACGTGAGGTAAGCCCAGAAAGAGACAAAAGTGACTCTTAGGAAGGTTCCCTTAGACAAACAAGAAAACCGTATTGAGAGCTGTGGTAGGGATGGGGTACCCAAAGAGGTACCTCATCTGCCTCGGGCTGAGGAATAAAAATAACACAGGCTCACTTGTGAAAGTCAGCATGAACATCCACTCTTATTCTCTTTGTCAAAATTGTTTGTACTGCAGTTGCATTTTGGATATCCATCAGAGATTTAGATGACCCTGCGGTGTTAGGCATTGTACACATACCTTACTAGACCAGGGATGTTATTATCAACTACTTGTTACCGCTCCCACATCAGAAGAATTCATGAGTGCTCATCTGCCTCAGTGCAAAGTCTGGGCTTAAAGAAGAGGAAGGCAATGAATACTTTCACAATTTATTCACCTGGCTTCCAGCACAGTACTGTAACCTCCCAGTTCAAGAAAGATGAGGAACTCCTACAGAGAGTCCAGGGGATGTCAACAAAGATGATGAGGGGACTGGAGCATCTCCCCTATGAGGAAAAGCTGAGAGAGTTGAGCTTGTTCAGCCTGAAGAAGAGAAGACTGAGAGGGGATCT
This sequence comes from Egretta garzetta, assembly GCF_000687185.1. Taxonomy (NCBI): domain Eukaryota; kingdom Metazoa; phylum Chordata; class Aves; order Pelecaniformes; family Ardeidae; genus Egretta; species Egretta garzetta. Next base: position 2,631,254 of record NW_009258783.1, read on the forward strand.
CAGAAATACTTACAAATATCTTAAGGGTGGATGTCATGAGGATGGAGCCAGAGCCTTCTCAGAGGTCTTCAGCGACAGGACAAGGGGCAATGGGCACAAACTGAAACATAAGAGGTTTCAGTTGAATATGAGGAAGAATTTCTTTACTTTGAGGGTGACAGAGCACTGGAACAGGCTGCCCAGGGGGGTTGTGGAGTCTCCTTCTCTGGAGATATTCAAAACCCACCTGGACGATGTCCTGTGCAACCTGCTCTGGGTGACCCTGCTTTAGCAGGGGGGTTGGACTGGATGATCTCCTGAGGTCCCTTCCAACCCCTGCCATTCTGTGTGATTCTGTGCATGAAGCTATGATGGCTATTTCAGCAGAGATTGCTGTGGCACGACCTAAGTGAGATACATTGCTCACACTGAAGACAATCTACAGTGAGATGGAAGAACTAACAGTGGTTTAAGAAGGGGAAAAAAATCTACACTCACAGCAGTAAGATTCAAAGGCTTTCTGCATTTAGAATGTTTACAGCAATCCGTATATTAATGTTTGCCAGAGCAAGTTACCAAAGCATTAAGAGTTTATCATACAATAGCTATTTCATAAGGTAGTCAGAGTAAGTGTCATATTTAACGGAAGTCAATTTTAAAATAAAAAGGAAAATTAGTTTTATTCACTTATGAATTACTGTTACAAGTAACTGATTTATAGGAATAGTAATAAAAGCAGAACTGTATTCACTAGGTAACTTGTACAGTTCTGGAAGAGTATGGCCATTAATAAACAGAAGTGAGTGCAGAATTTTAAGTACCCTTCCTTAGTCCAGAAATATGTTCTGTGAAAACCTCACATAAGGGAGTGAGCAATTCAGCTCAGTCCATTAATTGCCCTAAATATCATGGCTGGTAATCTGCAAATTAGATTATAAAACCTCATTGCGTATAAACAAATGCCACGATAGATTGCCTCTGCTTTCTCGGCGATTAGTTTGCAAAACAGTTACAGTATTTTATGCTTAACAGTAGTAAAGAGCCAACAGTGATTTCACAGTAAAGCAGCTTCATAATGAATATTGGTTTTATGACTCCTAAGTCCAGTTGTCACATGTTTATGGTCGCCCATATAACTCAGTTTTGAAAGATACTTCTGGTCTCCACTTTATCTAAACAGGTCCTCCCTACAACACCTCTGGGCAGCCAGGAGCTGGGGCTCCAGGCCTGTGTAGGGATATTGCATGTCCAGTTTTCCCCAGATGTGCTTTTTTTTTTTCCCCCCCTTGCCAGGAACACAAACTGGTGGGATATTAAGAAGATACCACATCAGCCATGGACTTCTGGACATCTGGTGTCTCTGACAAATGAGGCAGACAGGTAATAGCTCTGGATGGGATGTTCTACACCTAGAAACCGGGGGTGACCATAGTCCACATTACTCACAGTAACATTCACATTCTGGGAAAGGAAGAGTTAAAAGTATTTAAATGCCCATCTAGACCACAGCAATTAACAACTAGGTCCAGAGTGACCACCCCTTCAGATCTGCTGAGGGTGTGAAGGCAGCGACACAAGCCTGTGTACAGAGCTGTTCCTCACCACTTCTCATTTGTTGGCCATGAGTATGGTAACTGACACACACGCATACAAAGAAATTAATCTCCATTTTAGGAGACAGTCAAATAGATTAAGTTTAAACCATTGGAGAAGCTGTTACAGGTGTCAGTCTGCAACTGGGAAGGCTGCTTCCCAGCCCTCCTGCAGCTGTGGCTTATTGCAGGAGAAATACCAACTTTTCCCCATCCTCATGTTAGGCTTTGGCATTAAATCAGCTTCTCAAACTCCTCTTCCTCACTGTCTCTCAACCACTAGTTACTGGCTCCTACCTCAGGCATGGGCCAGAGAAGCGACAGCTATCAGATACTAGCATAGCACAGGGATGACCATCGAGGGCTTGACATCTCAAATCACATAAGCACAAGGGACATCAGGAGGTATTTAAGCTCCCTCCCAAGAGCCTGGGACTGCCAAAGGGAGGCCCAGCACACCCTGCAGTGCTGAGCAGCAAGAAGATGGAAAGATCTTCCATCCCCTTGTCCTCAGAAATTTTGGCATCCAACAAAACTGATGTGGTGTCAGAGGAGTCTGCAACCCAAAAGCTCCTGCTGGGCTCAGGCATTCCAGCTGCTCCTTCAGAAACCCAAAAGGTGCAGGAAGGTACAGATGAGAGATACTCAAAGGGCAACTGCCTTAGTCAAGCACCAAGAGACTGGGACACCCCCAAACACTGTGGGACACCACAGCCTGGTGCGCCAAGGGAGTTCAGACTCCTATGACTCTGTAGTACCCCAGCTGTTTGCTGGACTTGCACTTCTTGGCAGCACTTAGCCACCCACAGCTCTCTGGAGATGTTGTGTCACGCTGCCTTGCAGAGCATGGGTGCATCATCTTGCAGATATAACTCCAAGGGACTCCTTCAGATTTCAACAGCTGCAGAGCAACAAGGAGTTCATCTCCAGTCTTTATCGCTCCAGAGAAGTACCTCAACCCAAACATCTTGTCTTAGAGGTACGACTCATGCCTCCTTTAGGAGACATCTTCTTTTACATTACTATAGTATGGTCTGGGTGGTATCTCCCACTTTGTTTCTAGCAAGCATTTAACAGCAGCACCAGGGTGGAGACAGGAGAGCTGCGCTTCACCCTCCTAAAGCAAGCATGGCAAAACACACACTTCAAGGGACGCTGATGGCACACCACTTGGCTCCACACATGCATGTCTAACCTTGATGCTTTGTGGTGCCATTCTGTTGCATTTTTATTTCCTTAATTTTCCAGATTCAAAGACAGTATTAATACACCAAGTTCTCCCTGCCTCAGACACAGCCATTTGATTTGCAAACTGTTGTAAACTTTGCACCAGCAGTTTAAGCATGCCACTTTGCTTACACAGACAGCTGAAAAACCACGCTTCATTCCTTCCAAAGCAAATAAATGTAAGATAATGTTTTATTCTGCATTTTCAGCTATGCTGGGTGTCTAAATTAGAGTCTGC
>NW_009258783.1:2634336-2662010 GCF_000687185.1 Egretta garzetta
GATAATACATTTCATCTCTCCTACACACACACAAAGAGCTGGTAGCTCACAGATGTGCATTTTACTTGGAGTGCCTTCCCTTGGATATGCAAATGCCTGTTAATTTCTGCAAGATGTTGCAACTCGGGGAAGTACAGGCTTGAGCTGAGGGCAGAGTTATCTCCATGACATTGCACAGTCCCAGTGCTACAATGCCTAAGTGCTCAGCTATGCAAAGGCCATGCTGAGATGCAATATTCAGACCATGAATTTCGCACCATTATCACAACTTGACAGCTCTCATTTCCCCAACGTCCTCAGCAGAACGTGAAGTGGCACAGGTAAGAGTGCGGAAGAGCAGTGCCTTTAGAGTGGCCATTAACAAAATACATAGTCAAAGCTTAAAAAAATATAGTGTTAGCTTGGGTCTGTCTCACCAGGGAATGACACTCCATTTGCATGACTAATACATGGGATTTTTAGAAGAGAACAGGAATATTTGTCATTGCATTTCCTTGAGATCCCAAGAAGTAGTGCTGCAGTCTCTATAAGGACCTCAGCACACGATTCCAGAGATCCCAGCTGGACTCTGTGCTCAGAGGCGTGAGTGCTCTCCCTTCTCCGTGGAGGCCTGTACCACTGTCCTCATTCTCACCCTGGCCCTGAGGGCCCCACTCCCCTCCAGGTCCGCATAATGCAAGACACTATCAGTGCGAATCCAGGGTCACGGGCAACAGCCCAATTCACCCAACACTCTCCTGAGCAGAGCACGTCTCCAACTCCTGAAGGTTAATGCACCTCAATTACCCCACTTGGGTTTAGTGAAAGAGTCACTCTCTTGGTCAGTATTGCTTATTAAACCGAGCAGAGAGTTCACAAGTTGTGTATGCCTACATTTGGTTCTTCCCCTGTCTGAACTCCTTATGGCTCCACACGGGGTCCACCACAGAGACAAGACATCATGAGAGACCCATTTAGGTGCAATAGACAGCTTTTCATAACCTGTTTAAAAAACCAAGTAAATAAACAACCGAAACCACACACACCAAGTTCAATTGGCTCAACTGCACTTTCCTGTGCCAGCAAGTTTTACTTGCCAGGGACAAATTGGGTGTCTTTGGGAAGGAAGAGCCAAGCCCAGCATCTGGAAATTGGGAATCCAGCAGCTAAAGTCCAGCCATGAAACCTACATCTCCTCTTTCTTGGCCAGGGAAACACTGACATTCTGCAAACCAGTCAAGTTCTTGCTTCAGGGCATGAGATTTTCTATGCAATCATAGAACTGCAAACTTACACTAAAAAAAAAACCATTTCCAAGACCAAAGACATTATAGAAAAACTTACTGTTATCTCTGATAATGACTCTTCCTTTTTTCCTAGAAACCAGCTCAATTACCTCTCTTTGCATCCTTATTCCTTCACTTAAAATCTTCAAAGGCTTCTGTAATCGTTGGATCAGTCTCACCTGGGAGGCACCTGAACAAGCACAGGTGCAGGTATGCCCAAACACCACCATCTCCTAAGTGAGAAATAGGTGGCAAGATGCTTTTCCCCTTGAGGTTTTAGACAATGTTAAGGCATTTTCCTACGGTACAAACATCAGGCAGGGTCCCTGTACACAGATGAGTGCAGAAGGTCTTGCCCTCGGGCTGACTTCACATAGAGCAGCCCCAACCTGCTGGGTGGATGCAGCACCCTGGTGGAGTGCTGTGCCCATGCACCTATTTGTTAATAGATGGCCAGTCTACATGTGCACATGGAGGCTGCTGGGATACCATGGAAATCAGTGTCCTGCAAAGCCTCTTCTAACCTCTCCTCAGCAAGGATGGCACGGCATCTGTGGGGTCACGCATGCCTCATTCCTCACATGGTGCAAGCATCTCAGCAGCTCCTCCTGAATGCATTTAGTCACTGAACATGGTTTTTTAAGGCAAGAGAATTCCCATATCCCAGCTCTGTAGCTCGTGAGATTGAAACAAGGGAGAATTCTGAAAGTATTTAGATGGGTTCCAATGAAAGCATTGAGAAATACAGCAACATCAACAAAAGACACCAAAACCCCCACAGCAACAGATTGACTGAAGCTATTCGCAAACTGTAGTCACATTTGGCACACAGTGTCCAGGGGATAATTAATAAGAAGAGAATAAAATTGAAACAAAAGGGTAGCTACAAGGAAGATGGAGACTCCCTTTTCACAAGGAGTCACATGGAGAGGACAAGGGGGAATGGACACAAGTTGCTCTTGGGGAGATTCCGACTGGACATGAGAGGGAGATTTCTCACAATGAAAACAGTCAACCATTGGAATAATCTCCCCAGGGGAGTGGTTGACTCTACTACATCGGACACTTTCAAGACGTAGCTGGACAGGGTGCTGGGTCATCTTGTCTAGACTGTGCTCTTGTCTAGAAAGTTTGGACCAGATGACCCGCAAGGTCCCTTCCAAGCTAGGGTTCTATGATTCTATGATTCGATGATATACTTTGGTAATTTCTATACTTTATAATGAGGTTATATTTAGAGATGTAGCTAATATTATACCCCTGTAATAAAGACATATGTGGGGGGGTTGAGGAAAAAAAAATGTTTAATTTGGTTTGAAAAAAATTAATGAAAATGAAAAAGATTACTTTTGGTTTAGGTTGGCCTAAAGTGTTCCTTCTGCTTCTGAATTCAATCAAGCAAACAGAAAATCAAAAAAGTCAATTATATGCTAAGCCTTGTGAGTGACACACACACAGAAACAGGTAATTGAACTTCAGCCTCTCAGATTTATCTTTCTATCCTCCCTTTCTTCAGAAACAAAGAACACTGACTGTTTTCATTAAACTACAGTTAAATACTCTAACTCTCCTAATGCAAATCTTTCCAAGTATATTTTGTAATTTGAGGAGGTCTGCTTTAGAAGCGTGTGACCTTTTACAGTGCTGGATCTAAGCAAAATGAAAACAGTTTTCTTTACAGTCATTCCGAATAGCTCCTTGTGAATTAGATAATGACAATTTCCTTTAAAATGTCAGATTAACTTAAAATCAATGTAGCGCTCCCAGCTTGCGTTATGACTCAAGTGTTCTTAGGCAAGTTCTTATCCAGACAACATATTTAATGCTATGTTTACGGCAAATGGCATAAATAGAAGCCTGTACGGCTCGTATTAGGTAGTGATGTTTGTTAAATAAAAATGTGATGTATTGGTTTTATGCTCTGGGAATACATCTAGAAAGCAATTTGTAGCTGCGATATTACCAATGGGTGAGTGATTGCTGCACAAGTGTAAGTGCTGTGTGCCTTTTAACAAATAATGAGCCAGAATGTCTCTGTTGCTTTGCTAATTAATACAAAGTTTAGTTCAGGGCTCTAACTTAGCATGCGATGTCATGTATTTCCTTAGCACAAGAGTGCCTGAGTTTCCCTTATCGAGTTGTAAAGAGAGGAATATCATTTGTCCAACATTTCTAGGATGCTCTGTGGAAATCAGTAGCTTGGCTAAAATTTTCTGCTCTGTTTTATCAGAGACTGTGAAATGCTAAAAGTGAAATGGGGACTCATGTCGTTGCTATTGCTACCAGAGCCATTTAATAAGGCCAAGAAAAAACCCACAAGAACAAAAGAAAACCGAAAAAAGCAGAAGGGAAAAGACAAAGAAAAATTAGATAAAAAACAGATAAAGGAAAAGTTTGACAACACTTTTTCAAAAGAGTGAAAAAAGGCATTGAAAGAACAAAGAGTGAAAAAAGATTTTAGCAAAAAAAAAAATATAGATTTTGGCTGTTGTTTCATCCACAAGCTTCCTTTTAAATCAGCAGCACCAGTAAGTCTCTCTGGACTCAGCTGTCACTAGTCAGCAGGTTTTGAAGGAATTATAACAACTTATGTGTTTGTGTTTGCCAGAGATGTAATAAGAGGGACATGAAGAAAAATAAAATGAACTCTAGGAGATCAAAAAACGTAACCCCTTGACCTTGTAGACTATCCCTATCCATTTTTCAGTTAGGTGATAAAATCAGTACAGTATAAGGTTTTAGTCTGGACATTACCGCTACCTTGCGTCTGTGAACTTGTGTATTCATTTGCTATACAGATCTATTTTTAAATGTAGATATAGTGCCTCTAGAGAAGAAACCAAATTCCCTATTGGTATTAAAACTGGCTTTGATAAAATAAACATTTGTACTCCAACTGTTACTGTTCTCAAAGCTTATTGCAGGAAAAGAGAGGGCTCCGTCTCCTCTGCTAGGGAAAAAAAAAAAAAAGCCAAGATAAGGCAAGAAATGGAGCAGATGGAGTAAATTTTCAAAGCTGTGTGTGGGAGTCGAGCGTTCAGATCCCATTAACCAATACTGGATTCGGAGGATCAGACTCCTACTCACCAGGCCTCGAAAACAACAGGTTCACATTTCTCCAGGTTCACTTGCTTCTTACGTGTCCCTGACGCCATCCGCGCTCCTCTCGAACAGGCTGACATTTACGCAACAGCACAGGGCCAAATGCGTCTTTACATTTGGGGCAAGGCTCCTCATCCAGCAAGTAGAAATGGAAAAATGTGAAGTAGAGAGCTGAGCTTATGTCTATACTGTGTGTGCTTATGGACTGGGATGGAGAAGGGCAAAACCATGCAGTGGCTGCATTCCACAATCAGAAACAAGCCACACGTTGTCAGTAGTTTGGTACAGATACTTTGCTCCTTTAGGACAAATGAAGGGTGAAAAGCAGGTAGATAGAGCTGGTACGGGTATTCGGTAAGGTTCGAAAGGCTGCTAAATAATGTCTGGCTGTATACATCAACTTTGCAACCCCTTAATCCCAAGAAATGCACCCTTCAGGCTGATGCAATGACTTCTGTGAGTAAATATGTCTCTGCCAACCTCCTGCACAGGAGGAGCTAATGAGCACAGCTTTTGCCATTTACATCCATCTCCTGCCTGCTGTATGAAGAGTGTAATGGCCCCGCACGTTCAGCTGGGATGGGCACACATCTTCCAGGACTCATCTTCTACCCTGGGTCATCTCCACAGTTTTCTATTATGTGACTAAACATCCTCTTCTGCAAAATCAGGTTCTCTGTCCGTGATAGCTAATGAGAAGCAACCATCTTCAGCTCCACTGTGTTTTATCATGGTAGCTTTATTTTTAACTGACATTAATCACCCAATTATTAAGAGTGACACAGCACTTACACCCTATCGTTGCAATCTGATTAACTTCCAATCCTATAAATCAGTCTTGTACATCAAATATGTAGTATCTACAGGCTGAAGCTCTTATTTGCTCCATGGGGAGCAGCGCTGGTTATGAGCAAAATGCAGTACAAAAGGAGAACAAAGCAGTTCTTGAAGAGGACATAGATGTGCTCTCTTCCTTCCCTCCTGCTGAGCTTAAAACACCCTTTTCCTGCAGATGGGCAGTGAAGGCACAGTCACCTGGCTGCTACTTCAGGCACCCCGAAACACTGCACCCGCCACAGAGGTCATGGGGAAAGCAGGAACATACCTGGGATTGCCATTCATTTCCCCCATTTCTCTGTGTGTAGAGGATTCAGCAAAGGTGGCATCGACTTAGATTTTGGTGATGTGCAGCACAGGGCTGGGGGCTGTGAGATGTGGCCTCTTGACAAGTGTGTGACAGAGGCAGATGCCTGGTCCTGGTCCTCTTCAGGCTAAACTAAGAAGGGACCTGGGGTCACACCTTCTGCTGGATATGTGTTCAAGAGCATCCTCAGAAGTAATGTCTTCAAGCAACAGCATCCTACAAGTCCTGCAGCGCTTCTACCAGCAGGCTTGACTGCTAATTTGTTTGTAAAAATACAGACCAGCATGCTATTCTGTAAAGTTTGTTACAGTGGACATGCTGGGGACACTCTGGGTCCAGGCTCCTTCCCCACCCCAAAGGCTCTTCTGGCCAGCCCTGGTTATCAGAAGACCCGGTGAGGTCATGTATGAGGGATGTCTTGTCACTTCCCATGCAACCAGAAATCTTTAATTTACATGAAAGCAAAGTGAAAATAAATATCTTTATTTATGCACCTAAAAAAAAAAACCCACTGTAGTTATCAATGTTCATAAAAGACATAGCTTGAAGAAATGAAAGAACACTCTTGAACAATCTGGCTATAGGGAGGTTAATTCTGCTTGGTCTCTCTCTCACAGCATCCTGACAACTTGCTGCAGTCACCATCCTGATGCAGCCTTTGTCAGGGGTCCAGTCTTGGCTGCATCCTTCAGAGAACCTACTCATGGTAGATGGCACTAGATTTTATAGATAATTTCCTTTTTGGAGCCCTCAGGAATGTCTGGACAGATTTAATCTTTCCTGTTGAAAGATATTTCTTTCTAACATCTTCAAAAAAAAACCCCAAAACCCCAAACTCAAATTGATGTGGCTGTAATAACAAGCAGCATTGTTCCACTTCCTTGGAGATGCGAGCACAGCCTTGCTAGTGCAGATGTCACATCCTTAACGGTCCTTGACTCACTGAAGGGGAAAATTTCCCCTCCCTCCTCTCAGTATGAAGTGTATCCACAACCCAAGCCTTATTTTTTATATTCATCCGCACAGTAGCAAATACAGTGCTATTTTAAATGCAGTGACAAAGATGACTGACTACAAACATCCTTCTAGGACTGTGGGAGCAGTCAGCAATCCCTGCATTAAAACATGGGAAGTGGAAATGAGGAGGGGGGTTTGACTCAGCCTGGCAAGGCAAACAAACGCCATGGGTTTCAACAGATGCCGCGTTTGCCACATGAGAGACTTACTCCAGAAGGACCCAGGCTCTGATCTCATCCCTAGAGGAAGGCGATCGCCTGAAGTTGCAAGCAGAGCACAAACAGGAGGCAGGAAACCCATCTGAGGAGCCAGGCCGAAATACTACTCCATGCAACTGCATCCTCACACCCTCAGCCTGAAACGATGCAAGAACGTCGCCGTTGTAATGCACACTGCAACGCAAGTCAGGGCCCCCCCGCCAGCCCACGGTGGCTGCGAGCTTGCTCGCTCCAGTCACATCCAATGAAACATGATGGTCTCGGTGAAATTTATTTTGCTTCCCTTGACTAGATGATCAGTGCTCCTAGCAAATCTGACAGTTTCAACCACCATCAATTACTGCTTTCACTACGCAGTGACTCTTTCTGTGTCACGCTTTCTATTACAGAGACCTTTGAAATCTGCTTTATTTCAGATGGGTAGAACTAAACCAGGAAAGCTCAAAGTAACTCCTCTTTTCAAACCAGCCTCCTACTAAAAATATTGCACCTTAGTAATAGGAACCCAACAAGACTCTCACCTGATGTGGGAACCCTTCCTCACAAATTTGGCAGGCTGCCAGTGGGAAAACTATTCTCAGAAATGTGAGGCTATGACCCATGTAGTTTTGTTCTTTATAGCTATGGGTTCATTGCCGAGCAGAGTGAAGCACGGTCCTTGCCTGAAGAAATACCCAAGCCTGGTGGTGTTCATGGAGAATCACGGTTCCCCTGCTCTCTGGGTCCCTCCGCAGCAGGCCCTGATGCTGCTCATCCCAAGGGCAGAGGTTTTGTGCGATGGCTGAATACAAACTGCCTGTCAGGCACGATATCAGTGAGCACACAGTGCTACGTCTCCGTCCTGCATGGCTACAGGGCTTATAGGGTCCCATCTCCCCACCATGCAGAGACACCTGCCATGTAGAAGCCCTCTGCTCAAGGCCGCTTTTCCAGGAGGGAGATTGAGACCTTTGCCACGAGCATTGTGTTGAGGGGAAAGACAGCTGAAGGGTTGGTTTCTCCCAGGATGTGCCTGAAGGACTTGGCCATTTCCCACTTCTCCACATCTCCATTCCAGGAAGAGCCACTGCAGTTAACTATGATGGCAAGGCCAGTCAATGTGCCAAGGATGAGGCAAACCAGAAGACTGGAAAATCACCCCGAGAGGATGCTATGCTCTCAGGCAGCAGCATGGCAGGATTACCTGCGATCACAATTGCTATGTGGGAAGCAAAAGAGCTTCACTCTTGAGAAATAAACATTTGCTCACCTCAAACAAAAAAAAAAAATCAATGAAAACACTAAGTTGGAGTCTATATAGAGATCAGAAGTCTCAACTGTTAGGCTGAGCTCATTAGGCTTCAGAAGACCTGGGCTAAATATCTGGAAGAGCCACTGGTCTCTGAGTGCCCTGGAACAGGTTGTTTTCCTGCTCTGTGCCTCAGTTTCTCCTCCTGTTAAATGGGGCCGATGGTACTGATTTGATGTAAGATCTACTGGTGAAAAATCTTATATAAGAACCGGTACTATTATTATTTTTCCCCACCCAAACACAAGCTGTGATGCTTTTTTCAAGCATCCTTAGCAATAAAGAAAATACGATCTGAGTGTAGATCTGTATGAAAGCAGTTCATGACAGTTTTTCTTCAGAGTGATCCAAAGCACTGGGGTCTTTTTGATGAATGTGGTTTTCCTTCTCATTAATTTCCTGCTTAAGGATTCTTCAGGGCAGTGGTGAGTGTTATGTTTTCCCATAATGACCTACCAGCTACTTCAGCCAGGGTGACCTTTCATTTCCTAATAGGAAGAACACAATAAAAGCCAGCGAGGAGTCTCTACCAAGCAGGACAGTGAGCATCGCGGCTCTCAGCAGCTGAGCAAAACTGGCAGCTGCCTCCACTCACCACCTTCTTCCCAGCAAAAGAAGGTGCAGCACACAACACCCCTCATGCAAGGTGAGCAAAGAGGGGAGAGGGCCCCAAAAAATTGTTTCACAGGGTCTCATTTAGGTCAGGAAACATGCAAACAAGAAACCTCTTGAAGCTGTAACAGTCTCTGTGGAAGTGTCTTTCAATGTCATTATCTGCACCTAGATCCATACCTGCTGTCTTCAGGGATGCTTAAATGCTCTGGTTCAGGTTGGGGCTAAGTTTTGCACGTGGGAACATCTCCCAAACATTGCAAAACTCGATAACTAAACACCCTGAAACACTGGGATGCTCAGAGGCCCAGACCTGTCTAAGCCCAAGTTATGTCTTTCTGCCATAGGAGGTTACACTGTAAACACCCAAATGCCTGATTTGTCTGATGCATGCGGAGCAGAAATCGCTGCAGGACTCCCAGGGCTTCAACTAGTCCACAAGTCTTCATATAAGCTACTCACAGAGCAATATTATCCCACTTGTCAACAGTTCGGGAGGAACTGGCAGGTCCTAGTTTAACTATTTAACTCTGCCAGGGTAATAAGTTCTTTCATGCATTAAATTAAAAATGACACTTGAAAATAAGTGCATTATGGACCAAATACAGCACACAAATGGGGGGCAAAGATTTAAACTGCTGCCTAGTGGAGAATTGCCAAAGGAAGCAATATGCATCTCATTATCCGGACTTAGACCCAACACATCCACCAAGAAAGCCCTTTGCATATAGATGCATTTGCTACAGGCAAATGCCTGCTATCAGCATGGAGAAACACATCTGTTTATTTTCCATCATAACAATGCTTGAGTTAAAAAACCTGCCGAGGGCTCCTTAGGGTGGGCAAACTCTGAACGAGGCAGTCCCTGCCCACCCCTCAGCCCCCATCACTTTTGTCTTGTGGCCCATGGTCTGGTTGCAAAACTCTCCTTCCCTTCTGCTAGCGTCTACAAACTGAGGGAAAACACGGAGTGGCTGAGCTGATAAGACACCCTTACTTAAGCTGATAGGAGAAGCAATAACATTAATAAAGACAGATTTTACTTGTAAGTGGGGTATATTCCTTTCAGAGGGAAGAACATTTCTTTACAAGCTTGAGGGTCGATAGTCTTGAGTTATGCCACCTTCTTCCACTGTTATTGGGGTTTCTCTTTCTCTTGCAGCAGTGTCCCCCATGCAGCTGCAATTTCACGTGCAGATACAGAGCTCTATTCACTCCTAGTGCTGGAGCACGTTTCCAGTCTGTTGATAGGCATTTGGGGTGGGTTTTGTGCCTCTTAATTCAAAAATGTAGTGATCTGTGAGTTGATCTACTTGATGGTCAACAGAGAGTTACAGGAATTTGAAAGGAACAACTCGTCCAGTATTACTGAATGAAATGAATTACCCAGCCAGTAAGTAGGTCTTATAAGCTGAATCACTCCACATTTTTCCAGGTTGCCAAACAGCGGTAGGAAGGGAGGACTGTGATAGAAAAGACTCCCGACAGCCTAGCCAACTGGCTCAGGTTTAGTCATCTACTCTGCAGACATCTGAAGTTAGGCAACAGGATTCCCCCTCCCCCACGTAAATTATGCTCTTAAGTGAGAAGACACCTCAGAAAGGAAATGTGGGGTGAAGAACATGGGAAATACTCAGGGCCATTAGTATGAGCTGAAAACTGGGAGGTAAAAGGAGGTGTGATGAAGACTCAAGTTTGCCAAAAGCTGAGAACCATGGGCTGGAGTTTGGAGCACGCAAGGAACAGATTTCATAGTCAGGTTGGCAGCTGTGACAACTGACATGGGTATTTATATACCTTCCATGGCGGGATATAGGTGTACTGAATTAGAATCACTGAATCATAGAATGTTTTGGGTTGGAAGGGACCCCTGGAGGTCATCTAGTACCAACCCCCCTGCAGGGAGCAGGGACACTGCTAACTAGATCAGGTTGCTCACAGCCCCGTCCAACCTGGCCTTGAATGTTTCCAGGGATGGGGCCTCCACTACCTCTCTGGGAAACCCGTTCCAGTGTTTCACTACCCTCATCGTAAAGAATTTCTTTCTTATATCCAGTCTAAACCTACCCTGTTTTAGTTTAAAACCATTACCCCTTGTCCTGTCACAGCTGGCCTTACCAAAAAGATTGTCCTAAATCTAAAAAGATTGTACTAAAAAGAATTGCTTAGGCACTGCGGGCAGAAGGCAAACCCCTGCAGACAGGTATGTGAGAGCATATCCAAACAGCCCAGCTTAAATATTGACTCTGTGCTGTGCCCATCTGTTCCAGGAGGAGGAGAAAATAAACACCAACAAGTTATTCTTGCAATTGCTGCTAGCTTCAGATCTTGCATGTCCTCCCACAATAGCTTCATATCTTGCGTGTCCTTTGAGAAAGAGTCACAAATGCTGAAAGGTTGCAAACTGATTTAAAGAATTCTATTGAAAATCTATCCTCTTGTAGAGGATATTGAAAATTTTCTACTGAAAATGTGTTCTCTAGCAAGTGGTGGAGATTTGTAGAACAAAATTCATATTGATTGGACACCCTTTTGGTTCTGTGGGGAATATAAAAGGAATTATCTTCATGAAAGCAATCCTAATCAAAGCACCCATTACACTGAGGTTGCAAGGAGATATCAGGGCATTTCCTTTGACCAAAGGCCCAGTGAAAGTAGGAGACAGACATATATAAGTGTTTTTGGGGTCAGACCCTGGACTTTATTCCAGATGTGTGAAGATACCCATCTCTAGAAGAAATAAAGACATTTATTCCCACAGCTACTGAAGGATGAAATTTAAAAGAAGTGTGGGGTTAAGCAGGGTCCACGGTCTGAGTTTGGAAGTCTCCCTAATGAGACTATAAAAATAAAACGATAGAACACAGGGAAGAGGAAAATCAACACGAGTAAAGTGCCCATCCATACTCAAATGTCAAACAAAGCAAGCCCCACCTGAGGCTTGTTTTCATCCTTTCTCATTCCCCAAGTCCTCCTATCGGGGGAGCAGACATTTAAGAGAAAGCAGCGAGTGGTCCCACTCATTTTGCCAAAGCTCACTGAAAACTGAGTCCTGTCCCCCTAGAATTGGGGGGGTGGGAGGGGGGTGGGGGGGAGCGCACAACCACCCCACTTACAGCTGTATCATTACTTTATATCTGCTAAGCTGGTTCACACTCCTGGCAGAGCACCCCTGGTGACCGGCTCCTCCAGGCTGTCACGGCTTCATCCCCTGGGATGAGATGTGGCAGGACCCAAAGGGACCCAGTGGTGGTGTCAAGGGTCTGGTGGGACACGGCCATGCAAGAGCTCCCTGCGAGGGACTGAGATGACTGAAGGGGAGAAATCGAGTCCCTTCTCAGCAGTCCTGCGTGCCCTGTCTCAGCTCACTGCTGCCGAGCCGGGCTCCCTCAAACAATGCCTTAGGTGCAAACAACATTCTCAGAAATCCTTTCCTGGATTACTCAGCGTCATTCATATTCATTAGCAGTTATCAGCACGCAAGCAAGGCCTGCATTAATTAAATATCTTTGGCATTTGGGAATTGAGGAGTTTGTTCTTATTTTGTTTAAGTTTGCTTATTTATTGGGAGTATTAACTTATTCTGACCTAACTTTCTCTGACGTCTTTCCCAGTTACAGGAATACAGGCTTGTAAGGAAGATATTCGAAATGCATCCACAAAAATGCAGAGACCATAGCAGAAACACTGGAAATGAAAACTCCAACCTCCATTTTTTAAAGCTCATTTTAAGGCATCAAATGAGAAAAACACAATGCAAGTTCTTTTCCTCTTGACTATTTCTCAAGAAATCTTTATACCCAGAATGCTAATTACCTTTGAACCTGCATGTAAATTAATTGCTTCCATTACCAAAATAATTTATACAAATATAACTATTTCCATTTCTTTAGAAATCTATTCACAATGTTAACACACATGGCAGTGAACAGCATTGTGGTCAGGGATATGAATCTGCTTCCAGACCTGTTGTAAAAGACGACTCCCTCTGTTCAAACCCATCATTTTCACAAAGTTCATTGCCTGTTTTTATTTTTTTTAATAGCATCGGTCTTCTTTGTTGCTTAACACAATACCATTACCTAGATGGCCTGCAGGGCCCCATTTCAGCAATAATCCTGCAGTGACTGCATCTTGGCATTGATTTATGCTTGCATTTTTATAAGATAGAAAAGCTTTCTATCGTAACAGTTTCCTTGTTTACTGAAGGGCAGAAAAAATAGCTGAATTATTTCAAAAGCATGAAGAAATTTGTAACAGGTGCTATTTTACTGATATGAAACAACTGCTCTAATGGGGAATAAACTGCAAAAATATTAACAGTTATGCAACTTTGCATCACAAAGAAACCACTGCAGACATCTGCAGAAAGAAGCTCAAACCTTGAAGTCACACCCCTGTCATTAAAATCCCTCGCCTCAGGAAGCCTTAGCTCCTGGAAGGGCTGAGCATTCGAGACAAGGGTCAAGATTTAGAATTAAAGGTGGCAAAGTGATATAGAAAAAGCCTCCTAATGCTTCCAGACCAGACTTCCACAGCAGATGAAGGGAGTTGGGTGGGAAAGAACAAAAAATGTCTTGGCCCCAAAAGGAAGAGGGGACGAGGGGATTGAGTGCACCCTCGGTAAGTTTGCAGATGACACCAAACTGGGTGGGAGTGTTGATCTGCTTGAGGGGAGGAGAGCTCTGCAGAGGGACCTGGACAGGCTGGATCCATGGGCTGTGGTCGACTGTATGAGGTTCAACAAGGCCAAGTGCCAGGTCCTGCACTTGGGTCACAACAACCCCATGCAGCGCTACAGGCTTGGGGAAGAGTGGCTGGAAAGCTGCCTGGCAGAGAGGGACCTGGAGGTACTGGTTGACAGCCGGCTGAATATGAGCCAGCAGTGTGCCCAGGTGGCCAAGAAGGCCAATGGCATCCTGGCTTGTATCAGGAATAGTGTGGCCAGCAGGAGTAGGGAAGTCATCCTTCCCCTGTACTTGGCACTGGTGAGGCTGCACCTCGAATGCTGTGTTCAGTTTTGGGCCCCTCACTACAGGAAAGATGTTGCGTTGCTGGAACGTGTCCAGAGGAGAGCAACCAAGCTGGTGAGGGGTCTGGAGCCCAAGGCTGATGAGGAGCAGCTGAGAGAACTGGGGTTGTTCAGCCTGGAGAAGAGGAGGCTGAGGAAGTTGGAATGGGCTGCCCAGGGAAGTGGTGGAGTCCCCACCGCTGGAGGTATTTAAAAGAAGGATAGATGAGGTGCTTGGGGACATGGTTTAGTGGTGGGATGGCAGGGTTAGGGGAACGGTTGAACTTGATGATCTTAAAGGTCTTTTCCAACCTAAATGATTCTATGATTCTAAGATTTGGACCATGGAAAATCACTGCTTTTTCCTTACCCCTTTTGACTCATACCTATCTCTGCTGATCCGATGCTAACAGCACATGACACTTTCCTCTAAGCTATGAGAGTTACAGATGTTTTATACATATATTCATAATGAGGTGGAATTTTTATTAAACTTGTCTGTGGAAGCTATTGTGGAGCCTGAATTTTATTTACTACAATATAATAAATTTCCAAAGCAGTGGTGACACCATGGTAACAATATTGCTAATGTAATTATTCCTGCCTCTAAAATAGAGTCAAGTCTTTGTAACATGTAGCAAGGCTATACAATAATTGAATACGATTAGGTTTCCTTTTTTCTAAGCAGGAGGTGAAGAACTGAAAATACACTTCTCCATGGTAATTTGAATCAGTAATTATTTGCAGAGATCAATGGGAGGAATTACCCATTCACAACCCATAGAATTCTGGTTGTTTTTCCTAAATCAACTGAAACTGAACAGAGAAATTTTGGTCCAGGCATCCTAGCACTTCAGGAGTGAGATGGCTTTCTCGAGGTGCATGCACACACAGAGG
This sequence comes from Egretta garzetta, assembly GCF_000687185.1. NCBI lineage: Eukaryota > Metazoa > Chordata > Aves > Pelecaniformes > Ardeidae > Egretta > Egretta garzetta. The sequence continues at coordinate 2,648,891 of NW_009258783.1, forward strand.
GAATCATAGTTTCTGAGAATACAAATTTTTGCAGAGCTAATCAAACAAAACCTTTTTCATGGTTTACATTTCAACATTGTGCTGCAAATTTCTGGAATATTACGAGGCAGAAGGACAATCTTATTCAGATAGATTACACAGACTTCGATGAAGTGTCATTACTTAGCTGCACTGCCAAATTTAACCTTCAAACAGAAATACCTAAGAGAATTTTATAAGGCTCCTTACCAGTATTGGGAGAAATGTCTGAATGAGGAGGATCTATGAAATATCATGAGAAAAAACGTTCATCTGTAAAATGACCGAAGTCAATAAAGCATTTAGAAGTCAGTGGAAGTTTTTTACTGTCCTCATTATATCTGTATAACTGTGATCACACATCTCTGCTCCTGTGATATAAAAAAGGGATGAACAAATGGACACATGAGCCCCTTGAGAAACATTAGCTCTATTAGCATGCACTCAGGTATATGGCTACTAAACGAAGGCTGGGGCTACTCTGCTGGGGTATACATTGATGTAGCTCAGCTGAAGCCAATTAAACGCTACTACAATCAGCACCAGAAAATGCGTCTCTCTCCTACATTTTGCTAATGAGAAGCAAGAAGTCTTTCTAAAATTATTCTTGTTAAAATTAAGTTTCCTCATTGAGTTTCTCCTCTACAGAAAGAAGGTATTTGATGGAGTGGAATAGAAAATCTCATGGAAAAGGGGCTGGTCTGTGGATGTCAAACTGTTTTATGCACATTTGCTGAACTTAGACCTTGGCCTCAGAAACAGTAAGAAAACAAGAATATCACAAGGACTGTGGGTAGAGGTAAGAGCTGTATCTCATGTGGAAGCATCTTAGTCCCACGAGTGTGGCAAAAGCATTAGCTGCATTTTAGAAGGTGTATTCAGTGGTCACCTTTGCCGGTGCCCTTCGCAAAGACTGCTGAGCATTCCTCAGACCCCTGGAAATATGGTCAGAAAACACCTGAAGGGAAGCAATAAAGGGACCTCTAGCAAAGGAGGCTGGTTTCTCCAAACGCCCGTTGCAGTCAATAGCATTACTTGCATGCTTAGCGTTAAACATGCGCTAAAGTGTTTTGCTGGACAGAGGCCAGATGGCTCAGTGCTGTGCAAAACTGAGCTTGAAATGAAGCTTCTCTGGGGTCTGGCTGTCCTTCAGCATGGTCTTCCTTGTCCTTGTCACACCATGGCTCTCTAGAGACAGAATGCATTTATGTCAGTTCAAAAATGACCCAGCCTCCTTGCCCTTGTGATCAAGGATTCTCTAGAAATCCCTAAGCAAGTAATGTATTTGTTAAGAGAATATTAATTTGGGGCTATTTTGGCTTCTGATTCTGGAGTTGGACACTGTAGAGGCTGCATTTCAGATACAGTTGTTGGGCACTGCAGTTCCTTCTGCATTGTGCTAGGTGGGTCAGGCTCCATCAGAAGACCTATTTCAAAAAGAGATGGCATTTAGAGTAAAAAGCTCCCTGTGGGTAGACAATGCAAATGGTGAGCATGGGAGTGCTTCCAGGCCTGCAAACAGAAATCTCCATCTTTGGCTTCAGACTAGTATCATTTCTTGAGCCTAGGAGGTCTCTCTTTCTCACAAGAACTGAGCACATCCCAATTTTCTCTTTTCAAAATACATCTTGTGATGTAGCGCATCCTCCTGCCTTTCACTCCCTGGCTAGCCTGGGCTGTAGGAGACTTCCAGTCAATGTATGTGCCAGGGCAAACCCATGTCTTCTATGAAACGACCCCAAAGACAGGGGCAGGGCCATGTGTGCTCCATCCTCCTGTAGCATCAGTGCAAAAAAAGGACGTCAGTCTCAGGGGCAGAGAGAAGGACTTAAGGCCAACAAGCAGCAATCAACACTCAGCAGCAGGACATTGGCCTGGGATTGACAAGTCAGGCATATTCCTGGGTTTTGTTTCATGTGAAATACATAGAAGGGCCTGGGCACTGACAATCATCCCAGAACTTCCTTTTTCAGACAGATATGCTAACATCCAAGCTCAATTTTTATGAACACACGTCGATACATTGCTTTTTCAGAGCCTAAGCAAATAGAGATGCTGAATTACTTTCATTCAGATCACAGCTGATGAACTTCAGCAAGGCTGCGATCGAGGTGATGCTGAGTATGAAATCCTACACCCAGCCCAAAGATAAAATTTCAGGAGTTCAAGTGCAGGCAAAGGGAAATGAGTTCCCTGCACAACACTTTGTACTGAGAGAAAAGAAGTGTTAAATAAAAGCTTATTTGCAGCCAAAATAAAAAAGTATGTTATTGTTTCTTACCTTAAGACCCCATCCTTTCATTTCTAACCCTATTGCTAGGGTGATTCAGACAGGGGCTGTCTGACTATGAAGATAAGGACAGACGCGATGACTGGTCTGTACACACTGATATATACTTTATTGTCAAGCTGGGTGCTGTATGAAGTCAATAAACCTCATAGCTATTGATCATGCTGGAAAAGGAAATTAATGCGGACATGGCTTGTTTTTGCAATATGAAAGGTATGTCTGCACATCGTCACCTGACAGCCTCAAGCTGTTTGTGCTTGTTTGAGTTGGATGGGATGCAGCTATCCAAAGTTTGGATAAATAATAAAAAATCAGTGGTGACCTTTGAGAAACTTCAGAGCTGTAACGAAAATGTTGGGAGACGCATCTAGGAAGTGACTTACAGGACCTTTTTTTGATGAACATGGCATATTAATCAGAGTTAGAACAAGCACAGTGAGAAGTGCTCCAGCCAACAACTTACCCTATCTATCCATATGAGCTCTGCTGTAAAATATCCGCAAAGATACTCAGGTCCATGTGATTTGCAGGTCTCATCCCCCTCTTTTCAGGTCTTCACCCTTCCTTTGGCAGTCAGTAGGAGAAAACTGCTCCCTGTTATGGTCCTCTCCGTGGCTCTCTTAAATAAGCCATCCCCAGGACTGTCACCCAGGGGGGCACCAGCCTTGTGCCTGGCACTGCCAAGAGGTGGTGTATGGAAAAGCAGAGGAGTAGCACCAGCTCTCTCATCGGGGGCTTTTCATTCCCAAGCCCCAGTCTGACTCTTCTGACCTGCTCGTGAATCAGCAGGTCCTCCCCTGCAGGCAAGGCGTTTAGATGGATGGAAGGAGACTCTCCCTCTACTACCGCTTACATCAGTCATACAGCAAGAGGCGTACTGTTTTCATGAGTCTGAAAGACCAGCCCATGTGTCTTCATTTCTGTGGGCTTAATATGTGAGGCTTTGCAGTGTGGCTCTCAAGTGCTGTCTGGAAGAAAGTGCTGTTGCAGCTGGGCTGGTCCCAGCCCACAAGCATCTCAAAGTACTTCAAGGCTATCTGAAACTAGGCTGCACTGGGGGCCTGAGTAGATGCAGAATGTCCTATGTTCATTAATTCATATTTGCACTGTTCATAATTGTAAGTCATGGCAGTATTCTACTGCTACCAAGTCTCATATAGATGAGTATTTTTATTCATAAGCAGATCTGTAGATACCAAAGTCAGCTGGGGGCATAAGGCACTTCCCTTACTTTGCTCAGTGTGCTTTTATTAAAAATGTTACAGATATTATAATAAAGTTCCTTGCTGGTTTTACACTTTGGTACATTCCTCCAGTAATCCATCACTACCTATGCCAGGGAAAAAAAAAACACCATAACTTAATCAGGTGGAAGTGGTTTGTTTTTCTAAGGAAGAAATTTCCCCTGAATCATGCTGCATTATGAATTTTCCAGCCCTAGTAGACTGACAAAATATTTGAGTCACAGTGAAAAATGGAGTTGCATAGTTGGATGGAAGCAGTAAAAACAATCAAGTGCCTTGCTGAGCATGTGGGGTTGCTGCTCTGCTTTGCTCCATCTCTCCAGGAATTACTATCAGTTTTGCCGCATCAAATGAAGGAAGACACATTGGAAAACCACCGAGCAGAAAAGTCTGAGCTCTACATAGATTTCTGGACTCCTTTGGTAAGTAATTTAGATGCAAATAATTCTTATTCCAATCTTTCAGCCTACTAGCGTGCAGTTTCTGGCTGGCATCACACAGTCTGTAGAGAATCAGCATATGCGCACCCAAACCAAACCCACAAAACCAAGTGGTTGTACCAGTGCTCGGCATTTCCCTTGCTGACGCTTACAGCAGTGGGGATGGCGTTGGCAAAGCCAGCAGTACCAAAGGACACAGCTGCTGCTCCTTGCAGTCTCCCTGCTGCTGAAGGGCAGGAACCGTGAGCCCTTTTATCTGCTTTCACAGCCCTGACGAGTCTCAAGCTTGTAGCTCTCCGCAGACGCGCACTTGTCCTGCAGCCTGCCCTGCCCTTGAGTGATCACACACTTGTCGGAGATAGGGAATATGAGCTGTCAGGATTTGGCTTTTTCAGAGCAGGCAACCTGCTTCACAGTGCAGGCCGTGGCTTCATGAAGTGCTGCAGACAGGAGAGTCGGACTGGAGTCATCATGTGCAGATAATTCTCATTTATAGCCTCTGTAGCAAGCTTTAATCTTTTCTAAACAGCTCTCCATGGCTCCAAAGGGACACATCTGAATGGCCCTAATAGGTTGTCATCATTTCACTAATGCGGGTTTAGCGCCTGACTTATGGACAGAGACCTAATTCCACTTCTCATTGCTGCCCTGCAAGAAACATCGTCTTGCTTTACCTTTCCCCCTTCCCCTGTCCCTCTGCCAATAGGTATGATTATCCCAACATGAGGAAGCACTTCAGATGAAGAACCCAACTCCCTTCCACAGTTTAACTATGCAGAGGACTTTGACCATCAAAGCTTTTAGTAGAGATGAGTGGGAGGAGAATTAAAATCTTTCCATGACCAGGTCCATACAGTATTTCTATTATTTGCTTCAGATATATGAAAGCCATATGCAATGTGATGTCCAGCACCTCATCAGGAGCAGCCTTGCAGTGCCAGGAGGCACAATGGAAGGAAAGAGCTCTATTTTTAAAGCATTCTGAGTGGCCGCTATATGCAGAGGCGAGGGAGAAAGAGCGAACTGGGCTCTTGAGAATTCTCCCCTGAGAATTTGCTCCCTGTTCCCTGCAGGTCAGAAATAGCTGGAAATCTTTCACCAACATCATGTCTAGCTACTGTTGTGCCTGTGGCTGTTTTCTGTATTTTTAAGAAACTTCCACTGGAAGAGACACCGTTTTCTGGCATTAGGAAAGAGGAATATTTTCAGGCTCCAGCTGCCAAAACCCACAATAAGGCTGCAGGAGAGCTTATCGGCTGCAGGATCCCTCAGGGCAGATTCCCCTAACACTGCACCAGTGAAGACACTCCTGTCTCAGGCCTCTCTGTTACAGAATCACAGAATCACAGAATGGCAAGAGTTGGAAGGGACCTCTGGAGCTCATCCAGTCCAACCCCCCTGCTGAAGCAGGCTCACCCAGAGCAGGTTGCACAGGACATCGTCCAGGCAGGCTTTGAATATCTCCAGAGAAGGAGACTACACAACCCCCTGGGCAGCCTGTTCCAGTGCTCTGTCACCCTCAGGGTAAAGAAGTTTTTCCTCATATTCAATTGAAACCTCTTCTGCTTCAGTTTGTGCCCATTGCCCCTTGTCCTGTTGCTGGGCACCACTCCAAAGAGTCTGGCTCTGTCCTCATGACTTCCGCCCTTGAGATATTTGTACGTGTTGATGAGGTCCCCTCTCAGTCTTCTCTTCTTCAGTTGCTGGTTCTCAGACTACCTGCACAAGGGGTTGTAATCCCATTCCTCCCTTCCAGGAAGGCGTTGGGAGGTTGGGGCCCAGTGTTCTTCTTTCTAATGGTGAGGCTATAGATAGGTTGCACAATGGAAAGCAGACAAAAGTTGCGAAAAAAATTCTTCACTGTAGTAGTTAAGCACTGGAGGAGGAGGATGCCCAAAGAGGCTGTGTAATCTCCATCCCTGGAGATTTTCAGAATTCAGTTGGGCAAAAAGCCCCAAGCAACCTGACCTAATTTGGAAACTAGACCTGCTTTGTGCAAGAGATTGGACTATGGACTTCCCGGGGTCCCTTCAACCTATATTATTCAGTGAGCCTATGACTCCATGGGTGGTTCAGAAACTAGGCTACCAGTATTAACACATTCAGAATTATGGAATGGCTTGATGTTAGCCTACTCTCTTAAAAATCACCCTAAACTTCAGATAGATGAAGCTTAATCATAAATCTAAAACTCAAAATAAAGAAAGACACCCAAACTATCTACTCATTTAAAGACTATATTCATTCATTCCTTCTCCATGTCCATCAGGGAAGATGATCTAACTCAGATAGAGTATGGTACCTCAGCCTCCATGCATACAGTATATCAGGGTGTAGTTATCGGTGAGGAATCATTTGTTGGCAGTAGAGCTTCATATTCAGCCCTTTTCTTGGAGTCTCCTAGGGTGTGATGTCAGACTTCTCCTTCTCGGTCCCTAACCTCCTCAGTGGGCAGGTTTGGCAGCCCCCACTCTAATCTTGTGGTTGTCCTCCCTTAGGAAATGCCTCTGCTCCTCTGGGCAAATTAGATCCTACAGACCTCACAAATTCCTGATAAGGACTCACCCTCATTCTCTTCAGAAGTGATGTAAAAATCTCAGTGCAAACCTGTTCTATGCATGATAGCTCATGCCAAGATGTGAATGCACAACAGCACTTAATCCAGATATAAACAAGGAATTACGTTGTGCTGCTTATTGCTGACTCTCATTTAAAGCGAGTCATGGTGATAATAAAATAATTGGAGGTCATACTGGGTTAGGCACAACTAAACCCAGCTTAGTCCCCAAACCTATCTTTTGATTACTCCTTAATTTAGAGGATGTGACTTATCCCTCAAGCAAAAGCAGGAACTACATTGCATTTCTAGTCAATAAAAGAGAGAAAAGGTGGGGATGCTACAAGCATTAGTAAGTGAAAAGGCTGAGGGTGTTAGTCACTGTTTAAATGGCAGCACGCTGCTCAGCATGGACTAATTGACCTAGTTTTTCAGCACCACGCGACAGACTAAATTACCCTAGGAAGAGTGCCCTGACCTCCCACCTTCTGCTGGAAGAGGAGTCCTACGTCAAACCCACATCGTGGCCTGAATTCACCGGGGGCTCTTACAAGAGGGCAAAACATATTAATGTTAAACAATGCTAATGCACATTTGTTAACCCAACAGTGGGGATCAGCTGTTGAAAAGTGAATCCAGAGCATCAGGCATAATTGCCAAGTCCTGCCTATGTCTCCCATTACCCCAGCTCAAATAATTCCCCAGGCTTCCACCTGTAATTTTGTCTCAGGTTTCCCAGCTATGTCTTTTGCAGCAAAATCGTGAGAGGTTTCTACCCTGTGGAACAGGCAGGGGAAATGGCTTGGGGAACCTGTAGTTGCTCTGCATCCACCATATGAGCTGAAATTGTTTTTTCTCCCAGTTCCATGACCCTGTAGTTTTAGTTCACCGATGTCATGTTTTTCAGCTCTGCGTGCCATGGAGTGTTGTGCTCAATTGCTGGGAAAGCGCATCCATTTTCTTTAATACCCCATACACATAACACATGTATCAGTAAAGAATGCAATTTCACCGTAAAATCTATGTGTTTCATTATGTGCTCCATATGATCTATATATTCTATCACAAAATGTTGCCCTCTGTTTGCTACTTTATGTTACATTTCTCATGAGGTTTCCTTGACTTTCATGTGGCTTCTATACTAGATTTTTTTTATGTCCACATAACCTTTTAAGATATACATGGGTTTTTTTGTTACAGGTACAAAAAGAGTTAGGTTCACATATTGCAGCTTTTATTAGTGCTCACAGAGAGGTCTCATTACCCTGAAAGAAACAATAATACCTGCTTTAAGGCAAGACTTTATCTTTTCAATGGCCATATACGTTCCTATTGTCTGCAGAGTAATTTTTTTTTTCTTTTGGTACTGAACCAGGAAATGTGCAGAGAAAAAATGATCTGTTCTTTATTGACTTCACACAGCCTTTTTCACTTCATTTCAAGGGATGTAAACCATTGCAAAGGCAGACTTCACGTTGATCGTGGGAGCAGCACTTCAGACAGACAGCAGTCCTGAGACTTGGCTGCTGAAAAATCAATGCTGGTCCGTTGGAGTCAAGAGCCTACAATGGTACAAATGAGAGAAGCACCTGACCTACTTTCTTAGCACACCTTTTCTAAGACGACTGATTAATTGGCTCATGTGCACCCTTCGAAATTGTAGCCTTTTGTTTTCCATCACCTTGTCCCAGTTTTAGACTGTTACACCACCACCAAAGCCGCAAAGGCATGGATGTGATGGCCAAGAAGAGGCACAATTTCCTTGGCATTGCATAAAGGTGTGACCAAACTCAATTTTTGCAGCAGGCTGCTTCATGCATGGAGTAACACGGTGCACTGGATAACGAAAGGTGACTCACAAAATGTCTGTGATAGTGGACAGCCCTGTATTACGTGGAGCTCATAAGTGATCTTTCTGTCTGGTGTGATTTTGTGGAGCAAAACCATTCTGGCCAGAGTGGGATTGCAATGCAGGAAGATGGCAAGTAGTTTGAACCCATGATGCATAGACATTCTGTATGCTAGTTCTGTCCTGGTAGTCTTTAGAGTTTCTCTTCTTAGCTGAGATGAGAGCCCCACCATGATCTTAAACCAGCAACTTTGCTAACTTTGTAGTCACTGGACAGAGAGACATGTCCAGAGGGCAATCCAGATCAAAGGGAAGATTAATTTCCTCCTGGAACTGTCTCAAGAGGCAGCAGACCTCAAGGGTGTTAAGTAAGTGTCATTAATCAAGCAAGATGATTCTGAGCCTCTTTCCTCAAAGTCAAACATGGAGCATGGGGTAGAACTACTGACTCAGAGCAGGAGCTTTCAGTCTATGTCTTGACAGCAAAGGGTGGAATCCATGTTATCCAGGCATCTACATTGCATCCGGATTTGAGGTGCCAGTGAAGATGTTCTTCTAAATTAAGTGTCCATATACAGCTGATGAAGGGAAACCAAGGAATGCAGAAGAAAATCCTGTTTGTCTCTTTGATCTCTGCCTCCCCTCTTTTTTCGGATTCCGAGCCCATGCAGGTTTTTTCTTAGGCCAAAAGGATCAAGTGTGATGAGTGGTCTGAGCTCTCTTGTACAGTGTCTAATGACTGAAGCCAGATTCATGAGGAAGGCAAAGCATGTTTCATTCTTATCTGTCCAACGCATTTATCGTGTGACTTCCAGCAAGTCTTTTTTATTCCTTTTTTGCCTCAATTCCCTGCTAGTGTAGTAACAATGATATTTCTCAAACTCAGAGGATTGTTTTAGGATAGAAGAAGTAGTATTTGTGATATGTTCAGGTATCATACTGAGAAGCTCCACAAAGGTTTTATGGAAAGATCCCTACTTTCACTGCAGGGGAATTGTTTTTATTTTTAGCTGAGGCATAAATACACTGAATTTCATACACTGAGTGAAAAAGTTGTGAAGAAATGCAAAGCTGCTACGCTGCACACTGAGAGCACATTTTTTAAAAGATAGTGAGATGCATATGAGAAAAAGGGCAGAGTTAGGATTAACAAAGTTATCCTCATTTTGTCATTTATTAACTCCTGAGCTCAGGGTTAAGCTTATCTGCTCTGGTAAGGGGAATGGTGTCTCCAGGAATATTAATAACACAGTTTATTTTCTCTTTATTTATGTGCAGCTCCTATCAATATTAATGGGACTCAGTTAAACAAATACAGGAAGGAAATGAGGAATAGGAAGAGGAAGGGGAAGGGGCAAGACCAAGGGAAAAGGAAAGAGAAGGGGAAGGAATTTTGGTATTCAGATATTAACTTTCAGTCATGGAATTTAAATACTGAACTGTGTTTAAACACTGTCCTTGGCACAAACAGGGCCTGGTGCCCCTGATTTTCCCTTGCCTCTCAGCTGGTACACTCCCTGCACAACCATGGAAACATTGCCTTTCTTATAAGATGTTTTATGCTCATTTCACAGCAGTCATCTGCTAAAGAAGATGGAGAAACAGAAGCAAAGCTCTTAGAGTTAAGAACAGGATTCACATCTCCAGGATGATGCTTCCCCCCAAGAAGAGTTCAGTCCTGAAAAACATTCATAAGGCAAATCCTGCAAGCAGTTTTAAGTTCATATTGCTGAAAATGCCTTTTGTATGAAACTCCTATCATGTATTTACAAAACCTCTGCCCCTGCTAGATAATAACACATTACAAATTACAAATGAATGCAGCTGTATTTCATTATTAATTGTAACATGTTCGCAAGCTGTTAAGCCTCATGGTCTGCTGATCATGCCTGACCCACAAATGGAAGTATGCAGCACAATAAAATTTCACACACTCTCGGTGTCCTTTCTAATTAGCGAATGAGTCATGTCCTATATCTGCAGAGCGGAACTGCACTTTCTAGTTTCTAAGAGCATCTACAGTTTGGCATGCAGATGTCAATTCAGACCGTGCTGCTCACCACAGTTCTGGAAGGATCAGCAGGCTGGGAGCTCAGGTTTACACCAAGGCTGCGGGCACTTCCAGGAGTCTGGTTTTGGAGCTGGGTCCTTCAAAATCTGGTTTGGGATTTGGTTTTGGTTTTTTATATTCGATACACTTGGGAGGTTTGGGTGAGCCTGAGCACAGAGTAACGCTGTGCTTGTCCTTTTGCGCGTGTGTGTGACAGTAAAGCGGCCTTCATCTGGAGGTGGGTACGGGGAGGCTGTTTCTGAGGGTGGGGTCTGAACATGACCCCATGGTGTACGCAATTAGTTGTGATGTACAGGTCGCTGCTCCTGCTAAAGGGCTCTCTACTGACAGAAAGGCTTGCTCTGCTACCGAGGGGACTCGCTGCCAAACAGTCCCACTGCCCGGGAAAAAGAATGGGCTGGTTTAAATGAGGTCATGAAGTCACTTGGCCAAATTCCTACCCCAGGCATTTATCCTATATGTCTCCTCCAATTCTGTAGCACAACTGTTAATTGAAAGCTGGATTTGGCCTGAGAGCAATGAGAATCTCACCCCTCCAAGGTCTCTGAACCACCAGGGAACCTGTAAGTCCCACATGCTGACGGAGACCAAAGTGACCCTTTTCCCGTATCTTGAGGTATTGCCTAAACACCCGTGGCATAGACTTATCTCCCTAGACAACACAATGCACAGACAGCACAAACATCTCTTGCTTATGCATATTTTTCATCCTGATTAGAAGCAGGATCCTTAGCTGGGTTAAGTTAGGAATGACCCATTAAGTTATGTCAGCAAAAGCCAAATTCCCTTCTCTAACAAAGTCTTCCAGATGGGTTTTACCTGATACCTGATCAGAAGGCTGATGTATTTCTGACCAGCTGGCTGTCCTTTCTTCCTCTACAGCTGGCTAAATCGCCCTCCCAGCCCACCACATGGATTAGCAGAGAGCAGCAAGAGCACAGCAGAAAGGGAAAATAGCCCCAGGTGATGGATTTACTCCAACCTCATCTGTTTGCTGGACAACAGAAGTTAAATTTTCCAAGTCTACATAAGAAAGGGACAATTCTTCAGAGTAACATCAGTTGGATACAAACACCACCACTCCACTGGACAACTGGATTTTGCTGTTGGATTTTTCCATTCCCCCAACACCCAATCTCTGTGAGAGCACATGAGCTAGCCTCTGAGCAGAGGTGTAGGACAGCATCGTTACATTTGGCCAAGTGGATGGCTTGCCCATCATGAAACCTTCATGCAAGTTCAAAGAGCTCAGCTGTTTTGCTCTGAAGGTAATCGACTCTACCATCCCTGTGCCAGCACATAGACTTATTCACGACAGAAATACAGCTATTGGCATACTGGGGGGCATGCAAAGAGAAAGGGAAATTAGGCTGTCTAGGATTTTAATGGCACTAGCATAAATTAAAATGTTATTTTTCCATCAGTATAAAATTCCATCTTAATCTAGTTGTATTTCTATCAGTTCAGTAAATTTCCCTGGTGGAATCATTATCCTCATTATTATCAGCAAGTGCAGGCTTAAAGAATGAGAATGAAAGAAAAACACACACAATGAATGTGTGAGGCTGAAGTGAGCACTCACATGAGGTTACCACATACTGCCCTCAAAATGATGGGTCATAAATAGAGCACAAACCACAGAGCATCATGTAGCCTGTGCAATTTCTTTGGATGTTGGCTGGACATATGGGACAGCAAGGTGTGGAGGTCTTGCTGCGGAGGGAGGAAACCTGGGGTCTCCTCTCACCTGAGTTGCAGTCTGTTGCTCCTCTTTTTTTTCATGTCATATCTTCCTGAGAAGGGTCTGATTCATATAAATATATATAAAATGTCTTTGAAAGTCATCTCTACATGACTTGCTTAGAGCCACGTATAAGGACTGACTCACATCATCATCTTGTCTCCCCTTCCCAGGGAATTTTCTTAATGTCATTCAAAAAAAAGGGAAAATCCATGTATATTTTTCATAGTTTTACATGACATGGGCTAAAGTGCTTTGCCAACACACACGAGTAGGATGTCTAACCGTGTTCTCCTGCTCACACAATTACAATTTCCCTGACAGCAGCACAGGCAAAACAGCTGGTTCCCAGAATGAAGAGGGATGGATGCAGCGAAGCTAGAGTTAATTACACTACAGTAGATCTAGGGCTGCAGCCATTGAATGCTGCCAGATTTAAAGCGCCCATTCTCAAAAGATGTGCCTGGAAGTAATCATCTCCTGATGTTCCTGGCAGGCTGAAAAAAAAAAAACAACCCTCCACTAACACCGCACTTCTAAAGTGGGGACACCATGTCCAGCACGTAGGAGCTCTGGAGGATGGATAATTACCTACTCACAAGTACCAATACCAATGTTTTAATACCACAAGAACCTTACAAAGAGTGGGAAAATGTGTGAAATTGGGCATAACCTTGGAAGATGCTTTCATAAATACATCAATAATATAAGGCGGTATTCACTTGTCAATGACACAGGGCAGAAGCAGTAGCCCCAGCCATCTTCTGAAAACTGGTAGAAGCTAATGAGACAAGTCCATGAATAAGTCCATTATTCCTCACTCAGAAATTTTTGTCCAGCATCAAAAGGATGCAAAGATACCTCAGGTACCTCTCCCAGCCCTAAAGTACCTTCTACTTTCAGTTCTGCC
>NW_009258783.1:2662075-2664191 GCF_000687185.1 Egretta garzetta
TAAAGGCTAAAGGTGGTTGAAATTAATTCCCCTTTTGAAAAGAGGTTGACGTGAGTTCCTCATTTTCCTGATGAAATAATAACACTACCACATCCCATCAGGAGCTGTGAGGCATAATAAGCATTTTAAGGTACTTAGTTATTCTGGCAGCCAGAACCATCTGTGTGTGAGAAATAAGCAGCATACATGCCCCTTGAGTGGCTTCATATCACAAAAGCACAGACCTACAGGACAATTTAGGTTGAAGGGACCTTGGGAGGTCTCTATGTCCCCTGTACAAAAATGGGGTAACTTCCTAATTAGATCACGTTGCTCAGGGCTGTGGCCAGATGAGTTCTGAAAGTCTCTGAGAACTTTCTTCCATCCAGTGTGTGACCATTGCATCTCTGAGAAGAGTCTGGCTTTGCCTTCTGTATAAGGCCCTCCAGGTATCAGAAATCTGCTGTTACACCCTTGCTTATCTCTTCCAAGTTAATGGATCCCTGTTCCCTTTGCCTCTCTACACCATGTGCTCCAGCCCCCTGCCCACCTCTATTTGGCTCTCTCCGATTTACTAATAAATTCTTACCTTGGTATAGAAATACAAGGTTTCTAGACCCATTCAAGATATCACACTTCATAGCTGCCATACAATTGCACACTTGAGAATTAGTTTAAGTGAGTTCATCAGCTTCCGGATGTATTAGCTATATATGTCTCTATTTTAATCTTCTTAAGTCATGTAATTTGGACACCTGGCTTTACAGACGGTCAGACAGTAAAAATATAAAAATATTCCTGGTACATCTGTTTAAACATTTGCAAAATAGTGTCTCCTTAAAACTTATAGCATATGCAGCCTATTGCTAATATTCCTAATTTATAATAGCTTCCAAAGGCACCACACAGTCAGAGGTGACGCTTTCTGGGTGCTGCACTTCCCTGAAGGAGGAAACCAAGTTGGTTCAAAGAGCTTAGCCCAAGGACTTTGCAAACCAGGCTACAGGAATTGCAGGAGGGCAAGGAGAGACACAGAAAAGTGAAACCGAATATCCTGTTCACAGAAATTTTCAACTGAGGAGCCAGAAATAAGACTCAAGTCTTCAGACTCACAGATCACTCTTCTCTATGCCTCTTCTTTACCTTTTGCCCACCTTCTAGGGTTTACTGGGACATCTGTACTTGCAAAAGTCTTCAGATTTTGCAAGAATTATGAAATATGAAGTGGCCACTCGTGGCTTAAACCATTAAATCCCTTATTTTCCATCTCACCATCATAGATGTTTCTGTTGTGCATTCCTTCCTGGTACTGTGTCTGTGCAAGGTCTGATGCTGAACACCATAATGCTACCCTAAATTCATATATTTGGAAGTGGATAGGGAAAGCACGTTCTTGGATTAATTTTATACACATAAATAAAGGCAATATTGCTGACCTTCAAAATGAAACTTTCCTCTCGGCAAAGCAGACTGTGAGGCTGAAAGGGATTTGAGAATTCATCAGGAAAGTATTAGCACCAAAAGCCATCGAATGGATGTTTGGCACCACTTATACAGGACAGCAGGGACCCCTTGACTCATCAGCTGAAGACAAGCTTTGTTCCGATGGGCAGTGGTGTCATATAATCTCATGCAAATGTTTGACATTTTTTTTCCCTCTTCCTTTTTCAGCTCTATATTTGGCAACTAAATTAGATAGAGGAAAGAAGACTGCCTAAGCCAGAGCCTCGTGCAGGATCGCTGGGTAGGAATAACAGGCCTCTCGGTGCAGCTTTCTCCTGTGCCTGTCTACACGGTAAATCAGTTAGTTATCCCATGACATATTCAAGGAGTCTGCTATTTATAGCGCAGCAGTCCCCCCATCCCATCTTCACGTAATCTCTTCATCCCCCTGAGAAAATCTGACATATTTAATCTAAAGACATGCTTTTCCATGTAGGAAAAGGAGGGCTCTCCCATGTAGCCCAGAGGAGGGCTTCAAATGCGGATGGCGGCTTGGATGTATATCATCTGCTAGCATTTCAGGTATGTGAGTTAATGATTTCCCTCCCTTTCCTGACATTCGTTCTCCTTACATGGGTCCCACCCTTTGCAGTCATGGACGTCCTCTGAGCGCCCTGGTGGCTAACTGTCCTAG
>NW_009258783.1:2664206-2673107 GCF_000687185.1 Egretta garzetta
AAGTGGCAACAAGGGAGAGATCCGCTCAGGGTCTGGTGTGTTTTAATAACTCTCTCTCCTACCCATGGCGCCTGCAATTGAAACACGACTGGTTTAATGGGAAGGCAAACCACAGGCAGAGTGAGTAGGGACCAAAGAAACAAATCTATTTAATATATAAAATAAAGCTTTTGATATTGTGATGTCAGATGGATTATCCAGGAGAATGTGCTGAAAGGAAACAAGCATCTCCCCATTCAATATTTATATATCCCTAGATAACAGCCTTCATTGAGATGGATTTGTCAGAGTTACAGTGCTGAGCATCCTTTTATGGTTAGTTTCTCAATTTTATGCCTAACAATAAATGGCAGCGATGCTTTCTGTTAGAAATGCACAACAGCTGGATTTGGCATGAAGTTCAAAATCTGATTCCAAAAATGACAGCAATTTATGAGGCTTTGACAAAAATACATAAACGCAATAAGAAAATATTGATTCTTCTGACTTCCGCTTCACAGATTTGACACATGCACTTATGGCCCAATATAAATGAATAATAACAACAGTAATAATGATTAATTTCCTTCTCAGCTTTCAGACCTCACCTTTGAAAATCTGCACGGCTTTTTCTTACCTCCATTACTGTTCAAATTCCCTCACGTTAATCTTTCTTTTAATATTATTGGTTATATTGCAACATCTCCAGAGGTTGCAGCAGTTTAAGGCTTCATTGTAAAAAAATGGGACCTATTTGTTCTCTTGCCAATACATACAGTCTTCATACTGAAGAGTTTATGACCTAATTACAGGTAAGGCAGAAGCAGTCCAACACATACGACATGAGAATATTTCCTATTGTCTGTTGTAACCCCCCTTAATCCTTCGTTTCTCTCTTTTATTTGTCTTGTCATACCTTGTATGGATGGGATGTCTTCCCGTTGTTGGTGTACAAGATCTGTATCAGCTGAATTCAGACCTTAGCTTAAAGCATGGCTCTTTGTGAAGCTCCTCATTGCCAACTCACCGAAGGAAGACTTCATGCTGACAGAAGCATCGTGGCTACGATCTTAAATTTGGGTTGACGCGGAGCATCAACCCAGGAATGGTTCATGATGGCTGGTATCAGTCTTGGCATCACCTGGACAGGAATTTGCTTGCTCCACAAGTAAGATGTGAGATAATATTGACCAGAAGTGCTGATAAGAACCATTGCTTCTTGTTCCAGCAGTTTGCTTTGAACGAATAAGTTAGAGTCCTGGAAATTTGCATTATTTTTTCAGTGAGATTTAAGACAGTTTGCCCTGAGTGAGAACTTCAGCTGACTTAAAGAAAGAAGGAAGAGTTTCCGTAGTTCTTCAGATCAAAGAGGAAAGCTCAGAGAAGTGAGTTAATGCAGAGAAGGAAAATCCAGGAGATACAGTAAAAACACCTTGCCTTCTTATTTATGAATTACTTTTTTAAATCCTCGTCATTCTTGGGCCTCTCTAATGTTTTTGTAAGGGCATGACAGTATGGAAGTTCAGATTCTTGGTCTTGGAATCAAAAAGGACTTTAAAAAAAACGGGGATTTGTCATGACTTGTGTTGATTTGGAGACTGCACAGAAACAATGGTGCTTTGGATGTTCTTGATCAGTGCTGAAATCAGGGAAGACCACAGACATTCCCAGGGGAACTAATTAGAAAGAGGCCAAGGAGCCCTTTTCCAACCACAGCTGAAGAGTTTAGAACAAAGTCTTGTCTTTTTAGCTGGAAATTATGGACTCTTAAAACTTGCATTTCATGAAAAAAGTCTTTAAAAGACTGGAAAATTGACATCAAAGAACATGCAAATGAAATGCCTAAGAGGGGAGATGATTTTTAGCTTTTTAAAACACTGCTGAAATCCAATATACTGAACACAAATATTGCCACCAGGCTCAGGATTTCTGCCTTATTTTTCTGTGTGATTCCATTAATTTTCTTTCATAAACCTGGGGAAAAAATTGCTCAAAAAAAGCCTTTGATGGAATGTCATTATGTCCCTACCTTTTTAATAAAGGTTGGAAAAAGTTTATAATATGCATCACAGATCGCTGAGTCACTCTCCAAAATCAAAGACCAGAAGTACTTTCTTAATGTTTTAAGATGCCAAAAAAAAGGGCAACTTTTTGAGGACAAACAAGACAAAAGAACTTCCAGATTTCTTTTTATGCACGGAGAGAAGCAAACCACGGGGAAAAATCCCGGTTACTTTCTTCCTTTGTGAATTACCTTTAACGACTGCAGAATGTCACCACTGAGCCGTAGGTGACAACTGCATCACGTCTTGGCCGCTTTGCCGTTGTTGATGTCTCCTTACTGCGCCCCTGTTAACAGGGAAGGTAGGAGACAACAAGAGCCCGGCAGTCAACAGCTTTGCGGTGAAATTCCTGGGTGTCTTTGGACTTCAATCCTAAGTCATTCTCATCCGCTTCAGAGTAAGTCTATTGATTTCATCCAAGGTCTGGGGATTATTTGTAAAGCGCTTTGAGCTCCTCTGACTGAAACTACTTCTGGAGTGCATAATATTATTGGATTGCCTTTTGGGGGCAGATGACTGTGAAAATCTATGTTTTAAACTATGATTTAGAAAGGGAGAGAGATAAAGACAAGACTCTGACAGCTATGTTAATCATACAACTTGCAGCAACAGGGTTTTTTTTTTTTTAATACATCAGGTCTTTGTGGATATTTCTGATGGATCAGTCTACTCATTGGTATTCTGGAGGGGCTCTGC
This sequence comes from Egretta garzetta, assembly GCF_000687185.1. Taxonomy (NCBI): domain Eukaryota; kingdom Metazoa; phylum Chordata; class Aves; order Pelecaniformes; family Ardeidae; genus Egretta; species Egretta garzetta. Next base: position 2,666,945 of record NW_009258783.1, read on the forward strand.
AGGAGTTCAACTCATATTTCTTCCGTCAACACATTTTTCAGCAACTTCTTAGCATGTCTGACGTATTATGAATACATGGTTGTAGAATCAAAAATATATCAGGACTGAGACATACACTTCTGACACTTGCTATATAGACTGAAGGTATTTTACTCTCATAGGAATCCCAGCGTCCTTTTTAGAAATGTCAGTCATAAGAAAAGAGAACCCCATACATTTGCTAGCAAGCCTTTTAAATATTAAAAAATAGCACTTAAACACATATTTAATTTCCTCCCAATTTCAGTAGCTCATATGATGCTCCTTTTGATAAGAAAAATGTATTATTTTACTGTAGTAATGAGGCTTACAGTGCTGCAAATATGAAAACAATGAAATCTTCTGTTTCCATTCAGCTCCATTTCCATTCCACCACTTTCTATGGAGCTGACCTCTGGGCAGACCATGGACTTTCCCCCTATCCATTTTCCTAGGGAAATAAAGGTTTTAAAGCAAATTTGCTATCTGCTTTTCATGGAAATAAAAGGACTTTTTCTTATGACTCAGTGGATTGAAGATTTCCTACTGAAAAACTTCTACATTACCAACACCCCCTCACAGACTAGGGAAGCTGAGGATGCAGGGATGGAAGCTAGAGTTAAAGGTGATTGCCTGGGGAAAAATATCTTTAGAGAAATGCTGAATATTCTGGCTTTATAATGCAGCAATATCTTCATAATGCCAAGGCGTTTTTAAAATTGGCTTCCTTTGCCACAAGATCTGGTTTTGATCTTGCTGTCTTGCAATTACAAATTTTTGTGCAGCTTGCAGAAAGGCCTATGGTTTGCTAAGGGAAAAATTGTTCTCAGTGTTTCAGGCTCAGTTTGAGCAAAATTTCCTCTGTGGTGTGGTCCTTCCTTCCTAGAGAAGGCTGTGCACTGAGTGCTTTGTAGGTGAGCTGGCTGGAGGAGACTGGCTCAGTAGCTCAGCTTAAACTGAAGGCTCAGGCTGATGCTTACACCAGGCTTACCATGTTCAGGGAGTCCATAACCACTAGCACAGCTGCACCTATGCCAACACATCACTCCCCCGCCTGCGTATTTGGGCTGGAGTCATTCCCCTGCATGATAAAAGCTTGGAGTTGATAAAAGTAAGTTTTCATACGATGGCCATCATGGCAACTACCTTCAAGGGCTCCTGCATCAATGAGGGCTAAGATAACTTTCTGTAATGTGGTGTGTTGAGACCTGTGGACAGGAGATATTTGAATAGTTCGGACCAAAGTTCAGCCAACATAGTTCTTTACAACAGCTAATACTAGATATTAAGAGAGGATATAAGAAACTGTGTGATCCTCACCCTTGGCACCTCCACAGAGCTTCTAACCACCAGTAGCACAGGCACTTCCAAGTCTCATGCTGCTTCTGGGCCATGATGTTTAATAGTACAGGATGGATCTATTTGCTATGAATTTGCCCGGCTTCTTTTCAAACTCGTTTTAACTTTGGATTCTCTGGTAACTTGTTACAACAACTGCCACAGTTTTGCTGGTGCTTTGAGGATACGTATTTCCATTGCTCATTTAAAATGTGCTGCTCAGTAATTTTGAAGATGACCCCTGAGCACTGTGCAATAACAATGTAAGGATGGATACGTGGGTGAAGACCAAAGGAGAGTCCAGCCCAGTGCTGTCTTGGACAGTGACTAAAGGGTTTCCATGGAAGAGGACCAGGGTAGGACACTGAGAGGGTTGTGAGCCATCCCTGAATGCTTTCCCCAGACCCAGAAATCTGTGGCTTAAGGGCTTCCTGGCCCAGACTCAGTGCCTTTGTATTTAACAGTCTTTAACGGATTTTTCTTCCATCAACTTGTCTAATTTCTCTTTGAATCCTTGTAAATTTTCAAGATCATCCTGTGGTGAGGAGTCCCAAAATTTAAGTCTACGTTGTGTGAAAAAACAGCTTATTCCCTACAGTACACCCTTGCTGCTGTGCACCCTTATTGCATGGTTATTCGTATGTCCTTTAGCTTGTTTTCAAAAGCCTGGTACCTGCAGGTCTCTTTGGTGCAATTCTTGGCGCTGAAAGAGAAATCAACTGGGCCTCAGGCACCTTCTGCTTTCCAACGAGGTGCTACAGCTTTGCTCAGTCCCCTGGTCCCCCAGACACCTCTTTTCCAGCTAAGACTGCTCATTTATTCAGTGCCTTAAACACATCCTTGCTGAGACCCCTGAAGAGCTCTGGCACATCTGCGATGCATGGTTTCCCTCTACAGAAGTCATGCCTAGTCCCCTACTGTATTTATTCATGTGTCCACTGATGATTTTGTATTATAGTTTCAGCTGGTTTTCCTGGTGTGGAAGTCAAATACACTCATCAGATACTCTAGTAAACAGGCAGACTTGCACAGGTATAGTAAATAACTATTTCAGTCCAAGTAATAGTTCCCTGGACTCCCCAGAGCCCTTTTTAATGCAGAACTGATTTTTAACAGAATTTCTCTGCTAGTGCAATTGATCCCAGTGATAGGTTACACACCACTGCAGGTAGGTTAGCGATTTCTTATCGGAGTTCCCTTAAACTGAAAACCTCCTTTGGCTCAATTCCTTCCACGTACCCTTCAGAAGGGCTGTAAACCAAGAATTTGGGACTCACTGAAGAGTACGGGCTCTTTTCCCTCATGCAAAGCATAGGGTCCTCTCTGGGCCGAGGCAGGTGCTGATCAGTACAGAAGGGTGTAATCAGAAAACACCTATATTCCCTTATGAGAAGCAATTCAGACATTTAGGTCCTAATTACCATCCTTTTTCACTGAAGGCTTCATCTGCACTGTCAAGTAATTTGGTGTGGTGGAATATCAAGAGATTCAAGCTGTCGGTGATGAAGCTCCTGCAACTCTGCTATGGGCAGTTCAGGGGGATTCAGTTTAGTCTGGTGCCTTGCACAAAATGTCCCCACCACACAGGTGTTTTCAGGATATCTGGAGGGTAATCACTGGTCTCATTGGACCCATGTGTCCCCATGAGGAGACAGAGAGCATTAGCGGTGGTAGCAGAGCCTGTGTGTCCTCCAGAAGGAATCCAAACCATGCACACCAAACCCAGCCTGAAAACCAAACCAAATCCTGCATGGGGACTACTGCTGGGGGATTCACTTCAGAATCTCACCAAGGCTCTGAAGCAAATGGCTAACATGGATGCAGCTTTAGACTACATGGTTTTTGAAGAAGAGTGCATCTTATCAAAGCAAGACTTTGATCCTTGCTGGGGTCTCTGCATGCTATTTTGGTACACATTACCATCTTGAAAATGCCACTCTGTCCTTTGGGAGCAATGTACAGATCTAGTTTTGCTTCTATTTATGTAAACTGAAATAGGAATAGCTCCATTTCCAGGGCCCAAAAAGGGCTAGCAGATCCCCATCTGTGTGGCTGGAAGTTTAGGGGATTTCTAAGCTGCTTGTAGAAACATTCCCAAAATTCCCACCCTTATTCAACATGCCATTGCACAACAGCTTCTTTATCTTGCCCAGAGCAGCATGGTCCACAGGGTTCCTGTATCTACCCATGTCCTCCCCATCTGAAAGTTGGTCCTGGTGTGTGGCTGCTCCTTTGTTGGTTGGGAAAGGTGATGGTCGCTGCCTTGCTAAATGGCTTTGGAAAGGAAGCTGGAGAGAAAACAGGGCACAGTCCCACCTCCCTGAGCAGCAGCACAGCCTGGTCAACAGCACTAGGAGGAGTCAGAAGCCAGAAGCCCCAGCTCCCTTCTCAGCTTTGTTCTTCACCACTGTCTGTGTTTCTGCAGCCAGCTGTAGGCATCCTGGGTGGCCCTGGGCTTCCTGCGCTGTGGAGGGAGAGGTGGGTTTGCCCCATGGGGAAGGCTGAGTCCTCCTGGGTGGTAGATGTCAGGAGTTTCCGATTCCTCTCTGTTGACCAGGCAGGAGGCCTGAGGCAGCAGATCAGCTTTCAGACTGTGGAAACCCAAACAGGAATTTGAATGGGGATGGGCTTTTTTGGATCTTTTTCATTCCCTTTAGATGGGGATGTCTGTAGGCAGAGCTGAGTTCTCCTTCTTGGTTAGGCTCTCTAGATCAACCCAAGCAGAGAGGACACGCAGTGATGCAGGGATGAATTCCCCCAGAGCCATCACAGGTCAGGTGAGCGACTGAGCTAGCAAGTGATGCTGATTCTCCGACTGCTCCTCCAAACCAGTCAGGGGTTTCCTTTGAGATACTCCTGACCTGCATCAGTGGAAGGACAGCTTGAGAGCACTGAGTCTGGCCAAAATTCTGCAGAAGGAGGAGGACAAGGAGTCTCTGCACTGACTTCAATGAGTTTAGGGTCAGGTCTACTACAACGCTCTCTAAAACACACTAAGCTCAATTAAAATACATTCACAGATTATTCCTTGTCACTGTATGAAAAGAAACCACTTCTGTTTCATAGCCTAAGGTCCTTCACAAGGTATTTTTCAGGTAAGACTATGAAGCAGAATCTTCCTCTTCAAAAGGAGTAAGTGTAAGGACAGGGTCAACACACAGAGGTGCTTCCCTGACCCTCTCCCAGCCTGCCATGATTTGCATCCCAGGTGCTTGCTGGGGTGATACCATTGCACATACCCGTTGTGTCAGAGTGGCATGGCCATAAGGGTAGCAGATGGCAACACATCTGCCTGCAAGAGCGACACCACCAAAACCTGGAGATCTGCACAACGGGAACAAGAAGTTGTCACAGTGATCATGCAGCACCATGGGGGCATTCAGAAAGCAACAAGGGATCATCAGGACAGTCAAATTCAGGCTTGGTTCAGAAGTGCAGATGATTTGCTGCTATATTGATGGAGAAGACAGCCTTTGGACATGTCTCTTGGGAGAAGCTGGCTTTGGCCAAATAAAGGATCATTCTGTGTGGCACTTACTCCCAAGAATGAAGGGGCTGTGTTCCCCCAAATATAATAGTGTAGAGCTAAAAGATGAGCCTGTTTCTGTGGGGAAATATTTGGAGACCTGGGTGAATCCTGCCTAGTCCTCTGCTTTCCTCCCAGGGTGGTTGCCCCTCTGGGGCCTCACAATGGATGGTGTTCCCACACGGGGCTCCCACCGCTGCCCCCACGTGCCCCTGCCTGGTGCTGATATTCAGGGATGTGCCAAGGCAAAGGACAGCACTGGAAGGCCGTGCTCTAACAAGATTAACCTTTCTTTCATGTAAGCTTTGGCTGTTGCTATGACTAATAAAACACAGATGTATCAAAAAGACAGACTAAACAGAGCTGCGGGGAGCAGTTTCCTAAGAGGGCATTGCGGGAATGAGTGACATGTGTGCCACCATCCAGCATGAAACCCTTCATGTCCTAGGGAGATGTGGGATACAGCTCTGAAGGGATGTATTTGGCCCCTTCAGCCACAGGATTAAACCCCATTTGCTGCCTTTGCAATCACCCATGGCTGCATCAAGCAAGGCAGGGTACCATGAGCTACCAACCCAGCCTCGGTCATTGCCCTGCACGGAAATGATAGTCAGTCACGCAAGGAAGCATTCTACCCATGCATAGGACAGGGATCAGATTGGGTTATAATGCTGACCCTGCCCTCTCCTAACTTAAAATGCCTGATTTCTCCCAATTAATGTTTCAGAGCTGTATTTTATACGTTGTGTGCAGGAGCTAGGTATTTACATACCCATCCCTGTGTCTCTCCACCTAAAGAAAATAGAGTCTCCATGCATATCAGCTGCTCGGACCACTGTCGGGATCACAGAGCTGCGGCACAGCCCCCCTCTCCTTTCAGAGAAATCTCCTAATCAAGGGCTGAGTCCTCAATAGCACCCAAGGACACAGCAGCTCTGCTGCCTCCTTCAGACCTGACACCATGCCAGTGTCCTCTGAAGAGTAAGATGTTCGCAGATGACAAATAGGAGAGGGAAAAAGGGAGCGTAATGGGGGAGGAGGTGCTGGGAAAAAAAGAAAGCAGCAGTGCTCATTAGAGACAGGGGGAAGCGATGCCTTTCATACCTGCTCTGCTCCCGTTTGCTCCTTCCATTCTTCAGACAAATGAGATACCCACGGTGCGCACAGCGTGCTGGTGTGCTTCCTCAATTATTAATGGGAGATGCTTTGTTTTATTTAATGGAATGGTTTTGATTAGTTTATTCTCCTGTGACATGCTTTTTCCTCCCCCCTGCCCCCCCC
>NW_009258783.1:2673237-2685509 GCF_000687185.1 Egretta garzetta
TCCATTTTTTTCTTGCAGTAACGATGCACCTACGTTGCTGCTTCTGCCACCATGTGCTTTGCTAACACGGGCTCAGGTGAATCAGGCAGGCACGACGTTTCTCCAAAATGCCATATACTGCCAGAGCCCCTTCTTGGGAGAGAGTGAGGCTTGCTAGAAAATAATGAGAACTGGCAGGACTGATGATCCAAAGCCGAGAAACATATGCCTGGCCTGCCTCTTTCATCTCTGTAATTGGGTTTTTCCACTCCTGTCAATTAGGGCTTTTTTTTCTCTTCCTTCTGCCCCGGCACGGCTCCTTTCACAGAGCACAGAGTGAGTGCCTGAATGGCTGATCAGAAGGGTGGCCCTGGGGTAACCGGGCGATGTGCAGAGGTAAGTTTGTACGGGATCACGGGAGCCCGCTGGAAAATCCTACAGTTACTTTGACAGGAGAGGGAGGACTATTTCTGCCAGAGAGAGATGACACCTCTGGGCACATGGAAGTGGAGGTCTTATTTTCTCTTCTTGTCTCAAGAGCAGCCTGGGTGCTACATGATGACATATTTAAAGACAAGGCAAGGTTTTTTTCCTACTTCCACTTCCAGCCATGAAGTTTATTCCCAGTGGTGCACTTCTGGGGGATTCCTCTTAGCTACAGCAAAGCCCCCTGCTCCTGCGTTGGTGGTCAAAGAGGGGCTTAAAATAGGTAGCGTCTCTTTTGGGAGAGCTGTGTCTGCAGAGGATGACTTCTTACCTCCCCTGGGTTTGACCTTGCACCTTTTCTCTAGCCCTGGCCCAGCTCTTGACACCTGGGCCCATGAGGCTGCAGGCAGCAGGCAAGGGTGCCTGGCAGAGCTGGGGGAAGCCTGCCCTAATCATAGAATCATAGAGAGCTTTGGGTTGGAAGGGACCTGTAGAGGCCATCTAGCCCAACCCCCCTGCAGGGAGCAGGGACACCGCTAACCAGATCAGGTTGCTCAGAGCCCCGTCCAACCTGGCCTTGAATGTTTCCAGGGATGGGGCCTCCACCACCTCTCTGGGCAACCTGTTCCAGTGTTTCACTATCCTCATTGTAAAGAATTTCTTCCTTATATCCAGTCTAAATCTACTTTGTTTTAGTTTAAAACCATTACCCCTTGTCCTGTCACAACCAGCCCTGATAAAAAGATTGTCCCCATCTTTCCTGGGGGTAATTCAGCCTGGTGGTAGGAACCATCCACCCAGTAGCTCATAAAGACAAGCCAGGTAGAAAACATATTTCTTGCTATTACTTGTATTTCTCAAGCCTTTTAAAAATCACTGACTTTCCATGAATGTGTCTCCTAGTGGAAAAATGTCAAACTCAACGGCTCAAGAGTTGGTGAGAAAGGTGAGGGCTATGATTTAAATTCTGCCAAATAATTTCAATAGCTCAACCCATTGTTGAGAAGGACAAAAGCTCGTTGCTTTCATCTCCCATGGCAAACAGCAGCTCATTGCAAAGAGGAATTCAGGGCTGGGGACCTCAGCTGCCAGGCTGGAGGTGGTGACTCTGTGTTGGCTGCAGCAGTCACCACTGCAGTCACAGCTCAGTCACTGGCCTGCATGCGCTGTTACAACTGGAAAACATTGAGAATTTTTTCCATGAAGTGGATTTGAAGACATTTTTGTTCCATAAAAGAAAAAGAGGTAAAAGCTATTAACTCTGAAAAGCACTTTAAATTTCACACTGCTTAATACAATATTATTTTTTGCCCATTTTTTATTGGAAAAGGTAATGTGAAAATTTTTTTTTTCTAATTTTTCTTTGCAACTGCAAAACAAGTTTCAAAATGGGCTACTTAAACACCAGTGAATCCAAAATTCCAGTTATAAATACAGTGGCAGAAAGCTGACAAAACCCTTCCTTCCTCTTGCTCTCTGCTCATACTTTTTGATCTGGCATTCAGAAATCTGCTGAAAGGATCTGGTATTTTGTGACTTAGGACAGATGTGAGTGGCCAGAGAAGGGCTACTCAAGGACCCTTCCGGACTAAGCATCTAACACCTGGGTGCCTGCAGTCATGAATCCTGCAGGGTTCAAACCCTCCACAATGTCCAAATGAAAGGATTATGATTTTCCAGAGAATTGGGCTATATTACAGATATTGTAGCTAAAGCTGTCCTCTCTTAACCAAATACAGTGGAGTTGCAAATTAGACTTAAAAGATTTTTTTGAATGTTATATTAAAAAATTCTGCATGAATTTTACTGCTGGGCTGCACCCAGAAGGGGCACATGAGGGTGGGCGTATGCAGGAAAGGAGACAGCCCACAAGCTCTTTGTATTTCAACAGTTTTTCACCTGGAAAAATGCTGAAATGACGAAGTGCTGGAACATGTCCAGAGGACAAAAACAAAGCTGGTGAGGGGTCTGGAGCCCAAGGCTGATGGGGAGCGGCTGAGGGAACTGGGGGTGTTCAGCCTGGAGAAGAGGAGGCTCAGGGGAGACCTTATCGCCCTCTACAACTGCCTGACAGGAGGCTGTAGGGAGGTGGGGGTTGGTCTCTTCTCCCAGGTAACGGGCGATAGGACAAGGGGAAATGGCCTCAAGTTTCACCAGGGGAGGTTTAGGTTGGACATTAGGAAAAATTTTTCCACTGAAAGGGTTGTCAAGCACTGGAATGGGATGCCCAGGGAAGTGGTCGAGTCCCCATCCCTGGAGGTATTTAAAAGCCGGGTAGACGAGGTGCTTAGGATCATGGTTTAGTGGTAGAATGGCAGGGCTAGGTTATTGGTTGGCCTTGATGATCTTAAAGGTCTTTTCCAACCTAAACGATTCTATGATTCTATTCTATGATAAAACCATATATGCATAAACAGAATTTTCACTTGTGATCATCAAAAAGCAATGGCAAAAAGTGCGAGGCTCAGGAATGTTCTCTCACTTTATTATTTGAGATATCATCATAGATATCTCATTGAATACTATTTTTGCAGTTTCTAGGCCAGGATGTCAGGTTGTTGAGGGGCATCCATCCTGGGAATGTTCACTGCTGGGCACTGGTAGTGCTTGTGGATAACACAAGCGGAACCTTTGACAGCCTTTGCAGGATCACACTTCGAATTAAATAGGCCTTAGGAGGATGCAGAGAGGGTGGATAACAGAACAGGCAGGAAGTTTGCACAGTACAAGGTGACTTCATTACATAGGGGAATCATAGTTTCAACTCCATTTTTTAAATTGTATATAAAATGGCTGTGAGGGAAGGTTAATATGGTTAAGGGAACTGGTATAATACGGCTAAGAGAACTAGATCTGTGGCTCATATTGTTCTTAATGATAGTGATGAAAATAAGAAGCTTAACCTTCAAATCCTAGTCTGAAGCAATAGCCAATTGTTGACTGTACAAATTCAGTGTTCAATTATCTGATTAGCATTCAAGTTTTAACCTGGGAAATTCCAGGATATTATTTTACAGAATAACTTCAGGTGTTTTCCTCCTAAAAAGAAACAAGAAACAAAAGAACAGATTTATAGTAATTTTGTTACAGCTTTTTAAGCCAAATACATTGCTTTTGATTGGTATCTGGAGGACATAACCAGTCCCTGCAAGACTTTTAAGGCAGGATTTTCAGTAGTGCTCATCACTGTCCTAAATATATCCCTACAGAAGCCCTTAGAGTCTTATAACTGATGTCAGGGGAAGTAGTGCTGAGTACCACTGGAAGTATCACCCTTAATTTTCTCTTTCTTTGTTCCTCCTCTGAAGAGAACACAATCAAAAAACGAAGCCAACAGTTTTTGGTGTGTTTTAAATGGAACCAACCATTTTTAATGTGCTTAGGCCACTTAGGGTGAATTTAAGCAACTGAGAATCATGCACAGAGCCCGTCTCCTTTAGCTCCACCCTGAAAAATTCTTTTCAGGCCCAGAACATTAACTTGCCCCATACAAGGGGAACATGACTAACCGACCAGAATAAAATTGAAGTTTAAGCTTGCAGTATGAACTCTTTCACTGAAATCAGTGGCCAGACCCCTGACGATAGGCCCTAGGTTAGGATGCCGAGTGTCGCTGTTAGCAGAAGTGGGAATTTCAGCAGCTAGCCTGGGGATTTTGAAGGCCAGTCTTATCCTGCCCCTAGGTACTTTACACTGTTTCTCTCTACATTGAGGTATAGTACTTCTCGGTTGGGCTTGATGATCTTGGAGGTCTTTTCCAACCTAAATGATTCTATGATTCTATGATATTTCATATAATACTCATCTTTGCACAACTGAATAGGTTTATCTGAGTATCTATCAGCATCAGACGTCTGGGGGTAGTTATACATCAGCCTGGCTGATAAAAAAATGCAGTCAGATTCAGAGAAGACAAGTTACTTCACAAGCCTCAACACCCATTAAGTGTGTGCTTCATTTTCAAACCCTACATTGCAGTACGAAGAGCGAGGGGCACAGTGCTGGCTGCCTTCTTGGCTGCACACGTGATTTCCCCCCAACCCACTCCTCGCCAGAAGCGCCAAGGGGGACGCCCCAGCAGCAGAACACGGGTCCCTCCCCAGGCCTTTGCTCTGCGCACACTTGCGGCGATGCGCTGGCTTCCCAGCCGCGCATGGGCACGGCGAAGAGGAAGCCTGATTTGGAGAACGTGGCAAAGGAGCTTCCCAGAATCAAGAACCAGAGTAATTAACGTTTCTGAAAAATGAACTCCAAGGAGTCTGTGACTGAGAATAGAGACGTGCTGCTGTGTCTGTTTAATCAGGGCAGAGAAATTAGCAGATCCACAGAGCCTGCACAGATCAAATTCCACTTGGATGCCGTGACTGAAATTACACCAGATTCTGTTGAATCTTGAGGAGTTATTTTAATATTTCAAGCAAAAGTGCCCTACCTGCAGGGTACTGACACCTCTCCAAACTTCATGGGAGCAGGTGAAAGTGAGAGAAGAAAACTGAATACCACAGCTGGGATCTTCTGCTGATATAAACAGTACAGCTAGGTGAAAATCTTTGAAGTTATGTCGAGGTAAACAAGCTGTTCTTCTTGCCGGCCACTCTACCCAACCACCAGGAACCCAAAGCAAGAGCCACAGAATTGCTTTTTAACCCAAAACTCTACAGCTATCAGAAGACAGTGGCTTGAATAAATAAACTCAGACTTAAAGCCCTAGCTGGTGTCCTGCTGCCAACCTGTTCTTCACAAAGTGATGATCCACATAATTAATTTTAAAAAATTTGTCAATGAAATAGACTATAGAAGTTAAAAATCTATCCCTGAATTTTCTTTAAGAATAAACAAAAGCATATTATTAGCTGGAAGTATTGGATATTTAGATCATTTGCACCTTTTAAAATACATATAATAATTTTGGAATACCTTACATTTGCTGCCCCTCCCAAGCTTTCTCATTTATTTTCTCTTCCTCCATCATCTCAATTATCATAGAAAGTGGATAAACGCCAGCAAAGACAGACACAGCTTATGACATCTCTGAATGCCCAAGAGGTAAGGAAGCCCCTGGGGAGGCAGAGGCCTCGAGTTCAATGCAAATTTCAAGCAAAGCAGAGGAGGGACCAGCACCTGGCTCTTTCGCACTCGAGAGACTGATCTAATTGCTGGCTATTAGTCCTCTATATGACTCAAAAATATCTCTGTGCCCGGTGCCTTTTCCTCTTACCAAATCTAAACCCAGGACCTAATCAGTGGAAATCAGATCAGATGCTTAAATGGTGGGGAATATCTGGCAATAAGCAATAAGTCAGGGGAGGAAATCTGACCCTGTCCTTGATCTTGTGTATCGGTTGCACGCCTGAAGCACAACGACCCAGCTTATGTTTGTTTGGGCACCACAGCTTCAGGATTTTCTGTCCCAGTTTTCAGGCATGTTAAATTCTGCCTTGGCAAGCCAATGCATTATCCAGAAGAGGCATTACTGCTGCTCCAGAAACTGCAAACATCACTTTGAGAGATAGATTCTTGCTTTCCAAGGCCATGATGCCTTTCTAAGAAGTGCCCCCAGACGATCAGGTCACATCCCCTTCATTTCTCACCAGTCTCAAGGAGTTCCCTTGATCTCACTTGTCCAAGTTCTGACCCTAAACAAATTCTGACCCCTAGGAATCAACTTCAGCAAGATGGGGAATATCAAAAACGCAGACCATGTAGCTTTTGTAGCAACCATGGGCTCTCCCCTCTTCTTCACCCTTTACCAACTCTTGCTGAATAAGTTTCAGCGTGTAATAACCATAAAAACAGCAGAGAGGATGATTTCCCACTATACCTCTGTTTTTATCTTCTTTCCAGCTTGCCTGAAATTCTCTGATCAGCTTTGCTACCTCTTGACAGCTCCAACATCTCGGTGGCAAGAGAAGGGGGCCACTGAGATGCAACTGATACCTTCCTTGTTGCAAACCCTGCCACTTGGTGTGGACCTCCCAGGTCTTTGCTGCCTCCCGGTGAGTCCCATCTGTGGTGGATGGTGAACCCATGTGCTTGCAAGGGGCAAGCAGCGTGTCTGAGAAAAGCCAAATGCTGGGCACCACCTGTGACAGGAGCATGTACTGCAAACCCACAGCCAAGCTTTGACTCCTCAGCCTCCTCTCCTAGCAGCCGCAGTGCCCGTTGCACTCCCTCGAGGTGCAGCTTCTTCTTTCCATCCAGAATAAACACGGGAAGGTCACACTGTGCTAGTGGCAGCAAGTTAAATGAAACACCGGCTTTTCATAACTGAGAAATGTGTAGACGCAGGAGGCAGCGGGGAAGGAATGGCTTTGAAGTTTAGCAAGTCAATGCATCCCTCTGGGTTTTTTTTTTTTATCCTTACACTCATTTTTTGCTTTTTAAATATATGTATTTTAAATGGTTGTGTAAATAAATGAGGACCTGGGAGAGGATCTGCCACAGCATAGAAAGAAAAGAAATTTCTATGCACTAGACAAAGAAATAAACCACGAGAGTACGTTGTACAGCCCCCTCTCTTGGTAGCAGTCGTTAATAATACCAAGCTGGAGCGCTGGTGCTTGGATGTTCACACCTTCCTACCATGCACTTTGCTGCACCCTGGTGTACTTACTATTTGCAGCTCCTAACTGAAAATTTTCTCATGCTCAAAAGCCCCAGGGAGGAAACGTCAAGAAAGGAAAGCTCTCCAACCTGCTACCAATCCGAAGTTCAGGGGAAAGCCACCCCAACCCCTTCCAGTCTTTCCAATAAGCTGTAGGCTGAAATATAAAGTGCTCCTCCAGGATCTGGAGTCCCAGTAGTTAGTAGATATTCTGCAATAATTTGGGATAAAAGAAAAAGAAGCAGGAGAAAAAGCAGTAGGAAGAGATTCTTGCTTTATTCCACAAGTTTATATTTGTTTCCTAACTGAATTAAAAACCAAAGCAAAATATATACTCTTCAGATGAGAACAATTTTTTTAATTGTCTTTCCAGATTTTTTGGCATTTAAAAAAATCAAAACAAGGGAAAAAGAAAGCATTAAATTACTTAAAACAAACCGAGCACTGTGTAGCTGAGATCATTCAGTGCTGCAGTAGACACAGTACTTATTCTTTTATGTCTTCTCCTTTCAGACTGGAGACCAGAGATGAAAAAAAAAATGCTCATTAGGTGATGAAGAGTAAATGAGAACTGTTCCAGCACTGGAGCTCCATGTGTTTTGTGAGATTTTAAGGTCATCTTGCTACACAGAAACGGAAATGATTACAGGAAATATGACACTTCATGCTTCTGCAGCTGGATTAAGTGTTTTATTACTTACCACTGAGGACACTTCTGTTTGACACAAATATATTTTTTAGAGTCTTTTATTAAATTACAGCAAACATCTGAATTCAGAGTGGGGCTATTGAGAAGCTAAATGTAAGAAGAATTGACATTACAGTGTCTTAGCAGCAGTAAAGCTGTAATCGGTTTTGACAGATCTTACTCATGTGCTTTAGGCTCAACAAGAAGTTGTTCAGATACCACCACGGTGAAGTAGAAAGGAATGAACTATCAGGAGCTCCCTAGAAATGCAGCACTATGAAGAAAGGCTCTCCAAAGATGCTTCTCCCTGTTCTTCACCAACAGAACTACAAAACCAAGGGCGGTAGGTAAATAACTGGTAAATACTTTGGTATTTAGAAAGATTTGGCAATTTTGTTAATAGTCCTGCCTCCTGACCTTACATGACTGAATGGACAGTTTATCTATCACTTCCATAGAATCACAGAATCACAGAATGTTTTGGGTTGGAAGGGACCCCTAGAGGCCATCTAGTCCAACCCCCCTGCAGGGAGCAGGGACACTGCTAACCAGATCAGGTTGCTCAGAGCCCCATCCAATCTGGTCTTGAATGTTTCCATGGATGGGGCCTCCACCACCTCTCTGGGAAACCCATGCCAGTGTTTCACCACCCACATCACAAAAGATTTCTTCCCTGTATAGAGTCTAAAACTACCCTGTTTTAGTTTAAAACCATCACCCCTTTTCCTGTCACAACAAGCCCTGCTAAAAAGTTTGTCCACGTCTTTCCTATAGGCCCCCTTTAGGTACTGAAAGGCCTCAATCAGGTCTCCCCGCAGCCTTCTCTTCTCCGGGCTGAACAAGCCCAACCCTCTCAGCCTGTCCTCATAGGAGAGGTGCTCCATCCCTTGGATCATTTTTGTGGCCTCCTCTGGACCTGCTCCAACAGGTCCATGTCCTTCTTGTCCTGAGGGCTCCAGAGCTGGATGCAATACTCAAACATAAAACACAGAACTTTAAAACACAAGCTTCTGGCCCCCAAAGCTGTAGACAAACTGTAGGTAGAAAATGAAACAATCCCACTGAGGAGTGTTCTTCAAGCTGTTTTTTTAAGGTTTGTTTCATGAGTTTTGTAATTCTTGTTTGATTTTTTGAATGTTTGGGACCAGTAAATTTAGGTCCTTGATTTCGCTTCTTCTGGCAGGAAAATTAAGAAGAGCTGGTTGCTGGTGCCCCACGACAGCCTGCAACAGCCTGGCAGGACCAAATCCCAGGTAAGGACAGCTGAAGGGCACTGGCCGGTTCTTTCCTTCTCCCTTGGACATTAGATGCAGGAAGAGAGGTATAAATAGTTACTGGCATCTCCCTACCAATGACTGGGGATCCCCAGTGGGATCCTCTGCTCAGATTTAAATAATTTTTAATCCCAGACTGGAAGAAAATTATCTTCAGCAACAATTAGACTGGTCTTCTGTAATGATGTGGGGTGCAACATGACCCCATTTATTGTTAGCTCTTACATGAGAACTACTGTGCAAGGAACATTTTTCACATCGGCACTTTGCAGGAGACATTTTCCAAGGGTTAAAGGATTCTTGCTCATCACAGGACAATGAATTTCCCAGAGGAACGTTCTCAGGCTCATCCCTTACTCCTTTCACTCTGCTTTATAGTCCTGGGAGTCATTAGAGCACAGGTACCTCTCGAGTCATTTTTGAAATACCGTAGGAATTGTACAGCTGAGATTACTTCCTCCCCCTGGCATGCAAATCATCCCTAAAAGGGTTTTCCTGGAAAACAATTCCTTACATTTTTTCCCAAGGGAAAAAAATGCTCTTTTATTTGTCGGGGATCAAAATGCTTATGCAACGATGCATAAGGGGCTATTTAAACCTAGAGTACTTTCAGATGGCAGCGGCTTTTTCTCCTCTTCCCTTCATTTTTTCTCATTCATTTTACCCATTCCTAAGACCTCCACTGAGCCAGAAATGCAGAGAAGGCCTTTAAATGGTTGTTCAATGTCTTAGTGTGCTGAAACAAGCCAGTTTCTCTGCAGAAGTCACTTAGGCACCAGCCAATTACCTGTAACTTTGTGTTGTGTGACAAGTTTTTCTTTGATAGACTCCTTGGACTTTTATTTTCCCTAAAGTTTGCATGTAGTGAAGAGTATCTCTTGCAGTGAGGTCCATCCCTCCCTCAGTGGTGAGGGATTGTCCTTGGATGTCTTCTATGTTTCTGCTGAAGTCTCGTGACCATAAGCATGTCCTTTAAGTCTCCATCCAGAAATGAGCAGCAGGTGCCAGAGGTATGAAACCAGGCACTATATATGTGCTCCTCATGAAGTATCCTCTTAAAGTATCCAAACCCCTTCTGTAGTCAATGGAAAGGGAAAAGTGGCTTGGAAGATTTCCAGGGATCAAACGCAACCAAGGACCCTTACTTGATTGCATCTCTCTGAAGACAGACCCAGGTGGTCTCTCCCAAGGCTAAATATCCTTCTAGATAGTGATGTTAGATGCATGTTCATGTTCCAGCAATTTCAACAGAAATTAAAAGGCCAGACGTGGGTCGCTAACAAATTGCAATTTGGCCATTCACGTCAGGACTGAGTTTTACATAACTAAGCAAGAGCTTTGATGTCCCGTGTACAGAGTGTTTCAAATTCTCTAATTGTTTCTCAGTTCAGACAAGCTGCCAGCTCTTTGGGTTGGGTCTTCTGCCCAGTGCCAAATGCACAGGCTGTGCTAGCATGGAAGGAGCTGCTCCATTGACTGACTCCACAGGGAGTCCTTCCTCCGGACTTTGCTTTGTTCCTTCACAAAAATAAAACTCTTACAGTTCGGGTGGGATTTCTAGTTCCTGGAAGCCTCCCTCAAAATAAAGCCGACTGAGAAAGTTGTGCATTGTTTTTTCCTGGTGTTAGCCACTCTGAGTCAAAGCCACTGGAAATGATAGCACCGTGTAGATGAGTTCAAGGGTCTGATGCAAGGAAGGACCTGTGTGTTCAGCTCTTTTTCTCCCTTACAGGAGCAAAGTCTTATTCTTTCTAAAGTTTCCTCTCTGGAGAGAGCTTTATTTAAAATTCTGTTTGTACATTTTTTTATTTATTTTTTTTTAGTAGCTTTGGGCCTTGAGAAATCTGGAAGCTCAAGAACTCAAACTTCAAGGGGGCTGTTTAGAGAAACTTCAGTGTGCTGCAGCATTTTGTAAACTCCAGATGGAGGCTGGTGCCTTTGATTATTGATACATGCCATTCAGACTCTGCCGCTGTCGAATATTTTTTATTTCCACACTATTGGGTGAAAAATTCCCCATCCAGCAGTTGCCTTGTGAAGCAGAAAATGATACTGTTTGTGCCTGTTGCAATGCACCTCTGACAGAAACAAAAACAGAGGCTCTGTGCAAGGAAGCCTCGGTGTTGTCAACCCCTCCTTTTCAGGTAGAGCACGCACTTATATCACATTTTTATATAATCACCGTAGGTTGGTCACAGCAGAGAACAGAGAGCTTAAATTTATGGCTTGCCTGACTGTGGTTGTCCCCTGCAGCTCATGTGACTATTCATCATGCTCCACACCGTCAGCTCCCCATGCAGCTGAGGATGTCACCCATCAGAGGATAAACCCTTGGTCCTGTTTTAAATTTAACATTATGCATTAAATATTTGTACTATTATAATCCTGACATAAGATATTTTATATATATTAAATCTCTAGAACTCCTTGTAAAGAGATTTTGACTGTCACGTCCTGCTCAGGTTGTAGCTCCAGCAATTACACGATACTCCTGTCATAGTGGACCAGAGTTTCAACTGGTTGAAAAGCCAAAATCAATGCAACACCACTACTGCAGCTCTGCATGATGGACACCTTCCTCCCCTTCATCCCGTACAAGCAGCACGGTGAGCTCTTACTCCAGATCTCCAGGGACCGAACCCACACTCAGCGTTACCTGCACGCCTCAGGCACAGAGCTCAGCAGCCAGGGGAAGGAGGTTTCATCCTTGCTGGGCACGGAGAGGCCGGGAAGCTGCGAGGCCACAGATACTTCGGGCTGGCTGCAGACACAGACGATGCCATATCACTTTGACTCCACAGCTGTGCCCTGCAGTGGGTGTCCATGCTCTCCTCTTCTGTGCCTTCAGCACCTGTGTGATGCCAAGACACCAGTATCCACCACCTGCAGACGCTTCTGAGCTGCTTTCTCCTTTGAAGATCATGCCACCTCCTGCTGCTGCTGCTCCTCAGAGAAAGGCCCAAGGTATCCCAAGCCATACCTCTGCCGATGAGCCCAGGGTGCCCCGCCATGGCAGCAGTACTGCAGAAGGACAGCACTACAAGGACGGCAGCAGTGCTGAGTGCTGCTGGTGCTTTGCCAGCCCAACAGCATGGAAGTCTTCACCAGGAACATTTTCATGGCCTGGGCTACCATATAACCTCCAGCTGTCCCCACCTCTAGCCTGCATGCAACCCTGCAAGTGGGTATTACCTGAGGTAATGGGCCCCTCATTACAGGAAAGATGTTGCATTGCTGGAGCGTGTCCAGAGGAGAGCAACAAAGCTGGTGAGGGGTCTGGAGCCCAAGGCTGATGGGGAGC
>NW_009258783.1:2685584-2690337 GCF_000687185.1 Egretta garzetta
TGAAAGGGTTGTCAAGCATTGGAACGGGCTGCCCAGGGAAGTGGTCAAGTCCCCATCCCTGGAGGTATTTAAAAGCCGGGCAGATGAGGTGCTCAGGGACATGGTTTAGTGGTGGGATGGCAGGGTTAGGGTAATGGTTGGACTTGATGATCTTAAAGGTCTTTTCCAACCTAAACGGTTATATGCTTCTATGAGGTTACAGTCCCCACTGGCACTTAAAATGGGACAAGATACCAATGTTTAGGCAACTCAAATCTGCCAGTGCCCTTAACTAAATAAGGCCAGAAGGGGAATCCAGAAAAGCAAGAGAGGTGCCAAACAAAGAGGGCAAGGAACGTGATGAGGCACGGGAGCAGGCTACTCTGAGAGGTTGTGAAATCTCCACCCTTGGAGACATTAAAAATGGAGCTGGCCATGAGTGACCTCCCCTAAGCTAGCCCTGCTTTTAAGGTGCATCAGAGACACCCAGAAGTCCCTTTCAACCTGAATTATGCTACAAAACAGATGGGATAAGTCAAGATGAGGCCCACAGGAAGGACCATGAGTTTGGGGTTGCTGGTGATACGTCTTGCTCAGGCCCCTCCAAAAGATGGGGAGGGAATGATATGCATCTCACCCAGTGTTCTGGTTTGGTTTTCCAGAGAGAAACCACAGCTTAAGAACAAGTGTATTTATTTGATTTTCATTAGTTAGGCACAGAAATAACCAAGACACTCGAACTCTCCTCTTGCTTTTCAGTTTTACAGATATTTCTCAGAAAGCTTCTGAAAAATTCCCAGGCAACCTTCCAAAACTCAGAAAGTAGAGAATATTGAACACCGTTTTCCTTCCTCTACACTACCTCATCAATTTTAATCACCAGGGAATATATTTTCAAAGTGGCACCTGGAGGCATAGAAATCGTGTTAAAAAGTAAGGGGATTTCCATCCCTAAATCACCATGACCAGCTTTAAATCATACCCAAAGGTGGATCATTTTTCTGTCCAGGCAATGAGCAAGGCCAAGGGAAAAGGTCCGGGTGCAGGAACAAGTCTGAAGCTTTCTTGCCTGAGGAACCCACTTTCTTTGCACATGTCTAAGAAGGATCCTAGGAGCAGCTGGGACCTCTGTCCCACAGGAATTCCATGTAACCTGGTTTCCTGTTTTTTCCTACCCACTCCCCGAAGCACCCACTCTGCACAACATCAAAGTCTCCTTGGGTTTTTAACGTAGAGCGAAAGAATGGATGCTCACTCTGCAGGTCCGTGCCCATATAAACAATACATCAGCCAAAATGGCCTCTATCTTCTTGTTGCTGCAGACAAGATGTCAGCCTAATTGGTGTTCTGGACTTGCGTTCTCACACTGCATTTTTGTTTTAATTACACCTCATTAATTTTTGCTCTCTAAACTATTACAAATGGCAATGGGAAACCCAGATGCGAGTATATTCACCTCCATTTTTCATGCACGTTCATGTTTTTTTCATTTGGGGTACGTGATATACACAACATATTGACACCAGAACACATGATAGCAGAAGACTAAGACCCAAACACAAAAGCATTTCCTCTGTCTAGAGTCTCAACAGGGCTGCAATGGTTGGCTGAATCAAAGCCTCAAGGCGGAGGCCAGGGCCACACAGTGAGCTAGAAAGAGTGCCAAGAATAAAACCCAGGAGCTTCTTGGCTCTTTGTTCCCCATTCAGGACATGGGACTGGGCTTCCTCTCTCTGCTGTTTTCATGTAAGAGCAATAAGGGATGATGCTAGGAGGCCGCATGCATGATTTGGAGATGGGCCTGTGCATCTTTGCATTCACAGCGACGGATCCTCCAGGTAACCAAGAGAGAAAATATTTGAAGAGAGAGATGTAACTAAATCTGAACACGGCTAATTGTGAGAAAATAAAACAGAGCTGCACAAAGAACTAGGTTGAAAGCTAAGATCTAAAAATAATAAAATACATAGGTCACAATATTATTTTGGTACAGCAATATGCGATTAAAACAACAGGCTTCTGGGAATGTGACATCTGTAGGTTTGCAGGAGTATTAAAAACTTTGTATGAGGCTTAACGCTGTGTTACCTCAACCCTCCTTACAAAACAGAAATGTTAAAATATATAAAAAGCAACACTGAGCTTCTAACAGAAGAAACTGTTAAAGTGGCTGTTCATGACACACAGCCACTTGTTAAAGCATTTTTTTAGCCCAAAGGAAAAGAACAAACTATGTATATGAGATGACCCAAACAGCAGCCTCTATGTTTTCCTTCATGAACTACCTCGAGGCAGTTTTCCCCTGGCGCACACACAAAATCTCGTGCTGCGCAAGCCGTGCTTGCGCTCCCATGGACTCCAGCCACGTTTAAATACAATGGAGGGTACTGGAGCTACGTGTGCATGGACACCATCTGCAGGCATCTCCAGCACCACTTCTAGCAGCTTCTGAAAAACACCCATGTTCGTGCTGCCTGCAGTGGAAATATTTCTGAACTTAAATATCAGGTGAGATATTGCTGAACTTAAATATCAGGTGAGATATTTCCAAACCGAATTCAGTGCTCTTTTCACGAGCTAACCCCTGCCTTGCAAGAGGTGAAACACTCAGTCATGGCTGGAAGAAGGGTCATGCATGTCGTCTAGTCCTGTTCTTGCTACATTTAGGATAATCACGACATTTTCAAGGAAATTAGTAATTTTTGGAAGTTCCTTGGCTGAATACTGGCCTTTATGAAGACAGCTGCTTTGAAGGAGTTGTACGTACAAAATGCCTTTGTTGAATAGCATCGCTTAACTACACATGCGTTTTCTTAAATGCTTTCCTCTTATTTGTGGAGGCCCCATCCCTGGAAGCATTCAAGGCCAGGTTGGATAAGGCTGTGAGCAACCTGATCTAGTTAGCGGTGTCCCTGCTCCTGCAGGAGGGTTGGACTAGATGACCTCTAGGCATCCCTTCCCAAAACATTCTATGATTCTATGATTCTATGATTTGGAAGCTTAGACATTCCAAATATCTTCAATTTTAAATTAGCCCAAGTATAGGGATGCCATCGTTGCTGCATATGAACTCAGTGGTAACAAAATCCAACTACAAACTCAGCCTAGAATCCAGAATGAAATGCAGTAGAGTTTGCTAAAATCTTTAGGAATTAGAGTAACTGCTGGTAAAAAAAAAAAAAACACCTTATCTTTTCCTGCATGCATGATTGCACGAATCCAACTCTAGGTGAGAACAAGCAGGTTTGGGAGAACTTCTTTGACACATGCTAGTTGACAAGGGCCTATAAAACAGCTCCTCTGAAATATTGCTCAAGTCTGAAAACTTGCAGCAAAAGGACGAAAAAGGCATATGTGTGCTACTGGGGTTTAGCCCCCTCTCACGTTCCTGGTAGCAAGCCTACATATCACGACGAGTTAAAAACTGGGAATGGAAGAAACACACGGCCCCAGAAAGCCACAACCTAATGTAGCCTGGTATTATCGGAAGGGTCCTTGGTTTGTGGTGTGTGGTATTAAACAGCATAAAACTCACTTGGGTAGTCAGTGGATGGAGGTAGATTCTGTCTGATTCTTTCTGAAAAAAAACCCGAAATCTGGAAGTCTCTACTACTGTCCAAATTGTAAAATACTGCACCAGTAGTATTTTCATTTTAATCTGACCGGAGCTGGAATGAAAGCTTTAGAAGAAGTCATGGATTGATAGATGAATAACTCACCGATTGACAGAGGAATAAATCATGGATTGGTAGAAGCAGCAGCCCAAGACTGCCCTAATTGAGAACAGGAGCACGGGTCTATGAGGGATTGTATGGGAAAGGGTACATGGGACCAAATGGGTCCAGACATGAACAGGTGATTCTCCAGTGCTTTGTTGTGAGGTCAGATGGGCACTCCTGAGACCAGTGAGGAACAAAGAGGCTTAGGCTATTGGAAAAGAAGGATGCTCTTACAAAATTTTGACGTCTTCCCTAAAAGCCCTTGAAACAGCAGGTGGAAGGCCAGGCTCCATTGTACAATCCTATTTGGATGGGCTCAAAAAAGGAATGGTCCTCTCTCCAGACAAAATAGGTGATGCAGGATTGCTGGTGTCAAGGTGTTCTGCTGCTGGATTTTCTTCCATTTCACAGGGTAAGTCAACTAGGGTCATGGGATATCTTCTGTGTAGCAGACCAGCCGCTCATTGGCCGGCTGCTCTTGCAGATGCCCCTGCTTCTGGGGCATCCCGACGCTGGGGAAGGCAGGTCAGAACAACTGGAGCTGGAGATCTGACTGGGAAGCAGCAGGTTGGATGATCAGCCACAATAAGGACAAGAACAAGGCCAAGTGCCAGGTCCTGCACTTAGGTCACAACAACCCCATGCAACGCTACAGGCTTGGGGATGAGTGGCTGGAAAGTTGCCTGGTAGAAAAAGTCCTGGGGGTGCTGGTTGACAGCCGGCTGAATATGAGCCAGCAGTGTGCCCAGGTGGCCAAGAAGGCCAGTGGCATCCTGGCTTGTATCAGGAATAGTTTGGCCAGCAGGAGCAGGGCAGTGATCGTGCCCCTGTACTTGGCACTGGTGAGGCCGCACCTTGAATGCTGTGTTCAGTTTTGGGCCCCTCACTACAGGAAAGATGTTGCGTTGCTAGAACGTGTCCAGAGGAGAGCAACCAAGCTGGTGAGGGGTCTGGAGCCCAAGGCTGATGGGGAGCAGCTGAAGGAACTGGGGTTGTTCAGCCTGGAGAAGAGGAGGCTGAGGGGAGACCTTATCGCTCTCTACAACTGCCTGACA
>NW_009258783.1:2690426-2697205 GCF_000687185.1 Egretta garzetta
AGGGTTAGGTTAACGGTTGGGCTTGGTGATCTTAAAGGTCTTTTCCAACCTAAAAGATTCTATGATTCTATGATTCTACGATTCTAACATCTGGGCCAGTTGGCTGCTGTCAGAATGGCACAGCCTGGACCTGCCATGAATTTTAGCTGAGCCTGCTTAGAGGCACAGGGCACACCTCTGAGCCTGCAGCAGAAGAAGAGCAGCTGAGGTTCTCCATTTATGGGAGCAAACCTCTGTCTGACAAGAGAACCCATAGCACTTACCAACTTCATTAAAGATATCCTCACTTCAACCTTGGAGGATGGAAAACCCAGCAGGATCCCCTGTGGTCACAGGAATGGCGTATGTTTCCTCCTGATGGAAGAGTGGCAGCAGCATCTCAAATTTGTCTCAAGCCCAATTATCAAAACCAGGCTGTGTGAAAAGCCCATCTGTACACTGAGCCAAAAGCATTTTGCACTTAAAAGTTGTTTTAAAAAAGAAAAGATCAGTTGCTTTGGAATAAGGGGGTTCTTGAAATTAGCAATCCAAGATGAACTGACAGAACAGTTCTTTCCCATCCAAAACTATGTATATAAAGAAGTAAATTTATATTGTGGTTGAGGCCACAAAACCACCAAAAATATCAGTAGCTGATACGCAGTTCCAGCTGCAGGCAGGACTGCAGAACCAGTTCATTGCTACAAGGAGCAGAAACTGCCATGAGTATTCTAGCTTCCTTTTTGATTTGCTGGTTTTGAAGTGATTTCACTTCAGTTAGTGAGGATGAGATCCAAATGTCAAGGGGCTGGAGGATTTAAAAACGTGTGCAAGAAGTACTTTTTGGGTAGAAGCTCTCAGCAGGTCTCTTTGGACATGTCTAGGCACCTCGTTCATTGTACAAATACAGCCAGCGCTGGAGGAGAGCAGCTCCTGAGGCTCACTCACCCACCAAAGGAAATGTTTGTTTTGTGCAACCCCCAGATTTCCCCTGACCTGGAGCCTGGGATGGAAAATGCTACAGGTAAAATGAGAGCTGGAGCACTTTGATATCCTGAGGTGATGAGTTGGCAGAGGACATGGTGTGGTTCCTGATGACCCACCAGTCTGGCATCACCCATGAGGTTGTCCTAGAAGGTCTTCTTCAGCCCAGAGGTCAGAAGTCCTCGTGATGAACCCCTGGAGCAGCCTGCCCAAGGCAAGGGCAGCAGAGCTGGAGCTCAGCAGGGAGGAGGAGCTTGGTTCCATGCTTTCCCTGCTGGAGGGGAACTCGCCATTTCCCACCTGCATCTTCCCGTCTGTTGCTGTCAGCCCCCAGAAAGACTTGGAGAAGGGACTTTTAAGTGAAGCTTATGATCCAGGGTGGAAAAGCCACCAGGAATACCCCCTTGCTGCTGGGTTTAGCAGGGCCCCAGGAGCTCAGGGGCAGCAGGGCTGGTTTTCGTGCTCTCTGCTGGAGCAGCAAGCTCTGCCCACAGCACCCTACACGCAGCTTGCAGTAGCAGAGAGGCTTTACCCAGCACCAGCAGATACACCATGGGCTGGACTTGAAGCTCAGACCACAGGGCAGGGACACCCAGTGACATTGCTTTGTAATTTGGTTTTTTTTTTTTTTTTCCCTGCGCTTTTGTGCTAGATGTGCGTTCCAGCTTCCAGGCCAGGCCAGGATACAGCCCCGGACACATCTTTTTCATTGTATTTATTTTAAGCAATCCTCCCATTTTCATGTATTCGTAATTTAATCTGCCTGGGTTTTATGGGCCAGAAGGGTGGTGTTTTGGCTTGGAGGGTGCGTGGGACAGTAAATGTCGTCTGCATCATGCGTGTGGGCCTGCCTGGCGGGCTGCAGGGCGTGCACGGAGGGGGAAGGAGGCACATGGGGGGCGCAGAGGGCTGGCAGCCCCCCCAATGGAGCATCCCCCTCGTAGGCAGATGGCGAAGCCTTGAGGAGGAAGCGAGTGTGTTCGCACATAGGGAGGTGATTTGGATGCAGCAGGGAAGCGTGGCAGGGTCTGGCCAATTTGGCCAGGCTGCTGCTCGTTGTTATAGCAACCGGAGTCTGCTGTCAGCCCAGAGGATGGAGCCCGAGGATGGCAACAGGGAAATTTTTCTTTTTTTTTGGAAGCAAAGGGGGGATTTTGAATGGGTGAAGAGAGGGAGAAGTTGAAAGTCTGGAGACCAGGATGGAAACTGCAGAAGGATGGGCAGGATACGTTGGAATGGAGGATCCTCCACACCCACATTCAGCTGGTGTCCCATCACACCGGGGGCAGAGCGAAGGTCTGGCCAGGGTCCCTGTCCTGCTGGGAAGGGGATGGTCTGCCAGGCCATGAGGGGCACAGCAATGGCCTCCTCAACGGCAGCAGGACCAACACCACTGCTGGTGGGGCAGCCTGGGGGAAGGAGGCAGAGGGGAAGGAGCACAGAGGTGCAGTACCGAAATCCTCTGTGACCACCCCAGCATACAGCAGTGGTTGCAACTGTCGCTTGGGGTAAAGGACCAGCAGCTGGAGAAGGCTGTCCCAGCCACAACCCTGGTGCATTTGGGCTTATCACACCTCCAAAACATCCTGATAACCCCTTGGATCTCTGCAGTGATCTGCCAGTGCAAAACGGCCCTGGAGACTCCACAACAGCCAGCACAGACCTTTCCATGGCAAACCAGGCTGAGCATTTTAACAGAAACTGAGACACCACAAACCCCTTTGTGAATCCAGCTCCTGAATTACTGAGATCTTGAAATACAGTCAAGGTCTTTTAGCATGACGTCTCTGCGCAATAGAACTGTTAATGACATTTGCATAACAAAAATCACTAAATAATCTTGCATTTCCCCCAGGAAGCGTCAGTTCACACCGCAGCAAGCCTCAAGAACTCAGCACCGCTGTGTTTTCGGAGGAAAGCTTTTGGAGGGGGAAAAGAGGAAAGCTTTGGCAGGGCCATGCTGCAGGGTAAAAGCCTCCAGCCTGGCGCAGCACCCCGCTCCTCACTGCTCTGCCTCGGAGATTGCAGCAGCGGGTGCGAGGGATGCGGGGGCTGCAGGGGCGGCCCCCACCTCACCCTGTGGGGACCTGGAGCACCCCAAGGTCCCCTGGGAGCCCCAGGAGTCCCTTGGAGCACCAAAAGCCCCTGGAAGCCCCTGGGAGCCCCTGGGAGATCCAAGAGCCCCTGGGACCCCCCTGGCTGCAGCCCAGTGAAGGGAGGGGAGTCAATAACCTGCATGGTAAATAATTCCATCAAGCTTTTTATCACTTTAAGCAGGGCAATTTTGCTTGGCCCTGGGATTGCTTCTGTCTATTTTAGGCTTCTGGCTGATCACGGAATGTACTTCTTTACTCTACTCTGGTGAGACCCCACCTGGAGCCCTGCGTCCAGCTCTGGGGCCCTCAGCACAAGAAGGACATGGAACTGTTGGGGCGGGTCCAGAGGAGGGCTACAAAAATGATCCGAGGGCTGGAGCACCTCTGCTATGAGGCCAGGCTGGGAGAGTTGGGCTTGTTCAGCCTGGAGAAGAGAAGGCTGCGGGGAGACCTGATTGCGGCCGTTCAGTACCTAAAGGGGGCCTATGGGAAAGATGGGAACAAACTTTTTAGCAGGGCTTGTTGTGACAGGAAAAGGGGTGATGGTTTTAAACTAAAACAGGGTAGTTTTAGACTCTATACAGGGAAGAAATCTTTTGTGATGAGGGTGGCGAAACACTGGCATTGGTTTCCCAGAGAGGTGGTGGAGGCCCCATCCCTGGAAACATTCAAGGCCAGGTTGGATGGGGCTCTGAGCAACCTGATCTGGTTAAAGGTGTCCCTGCTCCCTGCAGGGGGGTTGGACTAGATGGCCTCTAGAGGTCCCTTCCAACCCAAAACATTCTATGATTCTATGATTCTTCCATCCCCCCTCTCACACCCATCGGGCTTTTATCATCATGGCCCTTCCTTTTAAGTGGGGCTCTGAGATAAACACTTCAATACACCTGTATCAGTCGCTCATTATGCTCTGACATCCTCTTTGAATTTTTATTCCTATCTGCTTTTTCCCCCTGTATAAGAGAGTATTTCTCATCTCCACTCCCCACACGTCGAGGGTTCGGGTTGGGTTTCCCTTTGCTCTGCAAGGCAGTGCAGTGGTCAGCCTCAAACACCCATTTGGGTCCAGAGGAGGGCCACAAAAATGATCCGGGGGCTGGAGCACCTCTCCTATGAGGACAGGCTGAGGGAGTTGGGCTTGTTCAGCCTGGAGAAGAGAAGGCTGCCGGGAGACCTGATTGAGGCTTTTCAGTACCTACAGGGGGCCTATAGGAAAGATGGGGAAAATCTTTTCAGTAGGGCCAGCTGTGACAGGACAAGGAGCAATGGTTTTAAACTAAACCAGGGTAGGTTTAGACTAGATATAAGGAAGAAGTTCTTTACAATGAGGGTGGTGAAACACTGGAACAGGTTTCCCAGAGAGGTGGTGGAGGCCCCATCCCTGGAAACATTCAAGGCCAGGTTGGACGGGGCTGTGAGCAACCTGATCTGGTTAGCAGTGTCCCTGCTCCTGCAGGGGGGTTGGACTAGATGACCTCTAGGGGTCCCTTCCAACCCAAAACATTCTATGATTCTATGATTTTAGGATCCATCCCAAGAATTCCTCACTAATTAAATGCCTTTCATTACAAACCAGCCCTGGGAAATAATCCAAGGGTAGGGAGGCCTGAATAGGCAGCAAGAGCTTGGGGTGAAAGGAAACAATAGGAAAGGAATCAAAAGCACAATGAGACTTCAGGGGGAGAAAGAAAAAGGCAGAGGGTACATTAGATGTGAACACAGGAACATGCAACGCCGGGCGCAGGCTGTGCCCCGTCCTCAGACTCGCTGTTTAACATTGGGTACGGGGTGGAAATCTTCATCAGCCAGGGACTCACCTTCCCACTGTTTATTCCTCCTTTCTAGCACCTCCTTTTTCCTCCCCAGGCGGCGCTGTCAGCTCTCCAGTGTCAGGATCTGCCCGCAGAGGGGCCTTCCGAAGCCGTGGGCAGTTTGCACTTCACCACAGCACGATTTCCTAGCACGCAGGGAATGGAAGAGTTCTGGGTGCAAAGCAGAAGCAGCTCCCTTGGGATGAGAAAATGACAAGAAATGCAAGATCTGTGTTTTGAAGAGAATTTACTCCTTGGTATTTAATGGGTTCATTTGATTCGTGTTGGAAATGCGAGGAAACTTTCCCTAGGAAGCCAGCGGCTGTGAAGCATAGGGCCCACTGTCCTTAGCAAATTTCCCAAAGCCACTTTTTTTGCCAAGCCCAGCTCGTGCAGGTGGTACCCTGAAACTGCAAGGAGGAGAATTCACCTAAATGATCAGCACAAAAGTAAAGCTGGATGAAGGCAAGTGCTGAAACTGTACTCCATGGAAAATCACTCCTTGTGGTCCATGCTGCAGGGATGAAGGCCCTCCCAGGTTTGACAGCCCAAGATTACGGGGTCTCTCTTGTTCCCTGCTGCTACCGACGAAAGCAAATTCTTGATCAGCTTTTCACTGGAGAATCTTTTAGACTTCATTTCCCAAAGGAGAGTTCAAGGACAGATATCCTGTTGGACGTAACCTTTTTTTCAGAGCGACCATTTCAGACGGGCTGGGCTGCCACGCTTCGGCTCCAGCGCGGGTGGGATTCAGCGCCCCGCAGGCAGCTCCCTCTCCCTTTCTGCACCGAGCGATCCGCGCTTTGGATGAACCCCACTGAGGGGCTCAGGCTTGCTGGGTGCTCTTTAATTTTCGAGCACAATGGAGCTGACTTGGGATTTCAATCGCGTTATGAAAGATTTGTTTCTGAGCAGCTGAAGAGGGGGAAAGGAGTACGTTTCTTCTGCCCACCTCATCAGGCTGAAATTTGCCAGTGCCAGCCTCAATCTGTCTTAAATTGCTCACACCATCCACCGGAGAGATCAGACTTGGGTACATAATAGAAGTTAATTCTGAAAATGATTACTCAGATAATTGAGTACTACAGCTGTAGTGGGTGATTCTGGCTCTGAGAGCCCCCTCTCACGTGCTTCATGTCCTCCTCCCTCCCTCGCCACCACTGTGGAGATGCCACCTCGCCTCCCCAGCGTTTGGCCTGGGGCAGGTCCCTTGTCCCCAGCCCTCTGCCAAGGCCACATCCCCCCAGCACCTCGGGGGCTCAGCTGAAGACTCCATGGCACCAAGCACCACAGCCGATGAGCACAGTGGGGACATGGGCTCTTTACAGCACCTAATGAATCACACAGGGATTAAGGGCCAAATTTACTAAAGGTATCCAGGTCCTCATCTTTTCCTGGGGAGCAAAACTCCATGACAAAGACGGGTGGTTTAGAGGTGGCATTTGAATTGCCCAGCTTCGGAGTCCCTGCAATGTAGATGACATTCCCTCCCAGTCAGGGGAGGTGCCCGAAGCAGAACAGATGTAGTCCCCATCTAACCTGGGAAAGGCAACGCAGGCAGCGTGATGGGTCCAGTGCAGCCTTTAACGAGGACTGAAGGAATGCCAAAAGATGGGCTGTGGAGGACAAGCACTGTAGTGGGAGTTCGGATGTCTGTGCTCTATTACCACCACTAAGTGGCTGTGGTTTCCGCCACCTCCATCGAAGAGAGTCATCCTTAATGTTGACAAGGGCACCACAAACCTTTACTCTGACAGATTTTAAGTAGAACACAAAGTTTAAAGAGGTGGGGTGGGGGGAAAGATACCTTGTGTTTCCACTCCTCCAGATCTCATTGAGTGTTTGTGCTCTTCCTATTGCGATGTCTTGAGGACCCAACTTGCCATTCTTCATCCAAAACACATCAGTT
>NW_009258783.1:2697368-2732875 GCF_000687185.1 Egretta garzetta
CTGAAGCTGTTCCGTCTCAGCTGCCTCATTCAGTTGTCTTCTTAACAGCAACTGGCCACCACAAGTGCCACCAGCCATTGTAATTATGAATGCCATCCATGGACCCTGGACCAGTAGCCAAGGGACTTCAAGGCACTTCTTTCCACAAGGCTATGGCATGACACATACGGCCAGAGGAGCACAAGCAAAGTCCCCAGCAGACCAGTGCTTGCAAAGCCATGACAAAAGGTATTAGCTCAATGTAACCCAAAAAAGCATACAGAAGGAAGATAGTCTTTTGTGCTGGACATGCTACAAAAGCAGATCACATGACCTCAATGTTTTCTTTCTGGAGCTGGAGTGAAACATCAAAGGATAATTCAAAACATGTTTGGATATGCTCGAGGTAGGAGAGCACAGGGCAGTATCTCCAACAGGCCATAGAAACCCACCCCTTATTGACTCTCTGTTCTTTCGTACCTCCCCCACATTTGACAGCTCCTGGAGCAGGTCCAGCATCATTGCATCAGCAGTTCTGCCAGGACCCATTCCACATGCTGAGCAGTTTCTGAAGGAAAAAGCATTTCCTGACATCTGTTCTGAATTCACTGCTCTTCTCCTCCTCCCCCACTTGGTTTCACCTCACACTCCTCTCCAGCTCCCCCTCCACCACCACCACCTGTCCCCAGCTGACCAGGGCTCACCAGGAAGAGATGAGGACCTTCGGGGAGAATTGATGACCCACACCTGTTCCAGCCCCTTTCCTCCCCTGCTAATTTTCTGTGTCTGCTATTGACACAGGATTTTGCTCTTAGCAATGGCACTGAGCGATCTGACCCCAACCCAGCAAATCATTTCTGCATGCACTTTCTTTTACATGCCTCATGCCTTAATTTTTACTACTAGAACAACAGGCATGAGCACTGGCTAAATTAAAAGGACCTTTGCAGGACTGAACCCAGGACCAGGCTCACTACTCTTTCCTCACTCCCTTTTAGGATGGAGCTGTTGCAATGTTAACGATTCCAAGGTTGAATTTTGCCTGGTGCGCTCTGATGAAGTCAGCAGGATAGGGAATGATTTCCACCAGTATTTGATTCCCATCAGAAGTTTTCCCTCATGCTCTGCCTCACCTTGCACTAGCTGTACAGCTACACAGTCCTTTGAAAAATTGTCTGCGTCAAAAATATTCAAAAGATAATGAGTCTAAGAGACACAACAAGCTTTTTTTGCCAGCTAAGTTGCCAATAATTTTGCGTATACAAACATGGATGCAGTTTAAAGGAAGCAAAAGTCTTCACAATCTTGACAATTCCCCCTGCACTGCAGAATTTTAAATAACCTGGATATCTCAGCGATATGCCAAGCATGTAGTAGATTTTATTAAGCATAACTTTGGTTCTAAGTATTCCACCCTCATTCTTGTAATGCCTTTAGTTAAAAACAATTATACAAGAGCAAATACAAAAAATATTAAATTATGAAAACAAATCCATTAAGGCTCCCTTTTTATATTTATATATATTTATATATGTACACTCAAACAAGTGCAGATATTAACAGAAGGTTAAAGCCACAAAAATGCTAAAAAATTTACCACTATACTATCAAAAGCAAGAGTTTTAAAAAAGTACAAAGTGGTAAGTGAACCATTTTCAAATCACTGAAGTATTTGCTGGATTGCTTCAAAATCCATCCAGGGAAAGGGCAGATCAGGAATTGCTTATGCTCACTGGCAAGCAGTTTCTCACTTGAGTAGCCGCACAGGACACTTGTGGTGTGACTAGCTGACCACCCATTTAAGGGTTGCCCATTCTAGCCCAATCCTGACTTTAAGACAAGCTTTTGCCTGTCAAATTGACATGAAGGTGGCTGGGATTCCTAGACTAAAGGGTCAGCAGAATTCAAAGTTGTTCTAACACACACGTGGATGTTCTGTTCACACAGAGAATTAATTCCAACTGAAAACAAAAAACTACATCACGCTGTATGTACAAGGGAGTTTTCTGGCCTCCTGTGTTTCAGAGAGAGGAACTCTACCCTGAATCACAAGATAACAAGGACAGAAAGCAGAATGCCTTCAGCCTGGAAGGGCCCAATCCAACACACCCACTGAAGCCAAAGAGAGGTCCTCATCCCCCACCGACTCTGGTGCCGTTTGGATTACACCAACTTCATTTCACTGCGCAGGCGTGGTGGGATGGCCACACTCACTGAGGGGCAATGGCTGAGAGGAAATGGTCTGCTCAAACCAGAGGAGGGTCTCTCCACCAACTTCTAGACATTTCCATACTGAGCAGAAAGTTAATTGTGGAGTGGAAATCAAAAGGCATGAAGTTTGGTAGGCTGGGAGCAGCTAATATGAAACATGAGCGTGGCGTGGAAGGCTCGTATATAGTGCTGTCTCAACGACATGAAACAAACTCAATCAGTGCAAGTGTTTGAATAATGTGCTGCCAGAAAGGAAGATTGTCTCCTTCCAGAAGAAGGGAAGGAGAGAGGGAAGATCCTGCAGCACTCAGGGTGTTTCTTTGTTGAGAAAATACATGGAAGAGTCTTACATTTGGCTTTTGTCTTTTGTGTGTCCATAATCTGAACAGTCTGGTAGACCATCTTCACATTTAATCTTCTAGACATGAGTCACACTGCAAGTCTAAATCAATGGCAACACACTTATCACAATTCAATTTACTCTCAATCTGATTATGTCCTCATAAAAAATGCCTGGACCTTGACAAATTGAAGTCTGTATCTAGGAAACATTTCTAATTGTGAGCATTTTGTCCCAAGTGCTATGCTGAAATTCTATTTAAAACATCCAATACTTACAGGAAAGGCAAAAGGAACTAAAAACCAAACCGACAAACCCTCCCCCACCACCTTTACAACACAAACACGCCACTGTTGATATTAACAAAAGGTGTTCTCAAACAGTTATGTCCAATGTAATTACAAAGTAGAAATTATTTTGTTTAGCATCCTAAGGCAAAGACTGGGATTAGATCTTCAGCTGACAATGGATGAACACCGCTTCAGTGAGAGCTAGGACTCTGCCGACCAAGGACGATGAGGATTTCTCCCCAGATTCTGAGGATATCTGCACCCATTCACACCAGGTAAGAATCCAATTCTATAGTCCTACATGAGTAATCTTTTCCCCCCTCCTCATCCCAGGCTTTCCTGGATAACTAGTAGTCATAAGCATGAAGGATCAGATTCTGCCATCCCTGTGCAAGCTGAGCAGTATTCTATTTAACGGCAAGTCACAGGGGCAACTTGTGAAAAGGCAGAGAACGTGACAGAATTGGACCCTAAAACTCAGTGGTTACACACTTCCCTTCTTTCTTGAGGCTAAAGGAAGGATGGGATAAAATGAATTTCATTTTCTTCCTCACTGTAGGGACTGGCTTAAACACTGCTCTGTTGCAGGAACTGCAAGAAGCTCCTGCAAGCAAAGATCAGGAACTGATGGCAGATCAGATTCCTGATTTCAGTTCCAGCAAATGAGTTTAAACACTACCAAGTAATGTGTCAACACTGTACTCAGATCAGCATGTCCTTGGAGGAGAAAGGCCACCACAGCAAAGTAAGCAGGATTTCTAAACACAAGAAGTAGAAGACAGGTCATTTTGCATTGAGAGGTAAATTCACAGGGAACACTGCACAGGCCTGTACACAACGGTGTAAGTTTAGAGACAAATCAGCTTCTGGATTCTCCCTGGTGAGAGGATCATCAGATTTCTGCTCTTTCATAGCCTAAATTCTACACGCCAAACAGGGAGAAATGGGCTTTAAGGCTGCCTAACTTTTCACTGCTGGTGAATTTTAAGCATTCTCATCTTTCCCACACCTGCCTATCCCAGTGGGGATGGGCAGCAAGTGATCAACATACCTCGTATCCTCCCAGATTTGATATAAATTCCAACTAAATACAAATTATTGTGGGATATACACAGGCTGTAGGTCTAGATGGAGGAAATCTACCTGCACGGCAAAGCTTCGTAAGGTATCACAGGAGGATTTTTGTTCTGTTTTAAAGCAAAATATAATGTGTATCTCCACTAAACTAGGATCACAAGAGATAAAGCAGTGCAACACTGAAGGAGTTTCTCTAGTATCCCTGGTTAAAATCTCTGAGTAAGCACGTCAGACTGGTCCGTGACACTGATCTGACAGACAGACTCCTTATCCATTGATCTCAGGACTGCATTTGGCAAGTCGATCTGTTTACGGTACTGTCTTTTTAATCCACATGTCCCAGGAATTAAAAATCTCATCTTCAGTAAGTGTCAGATGGATGCTGTTATTTTCCCTCTCAAGGGGCAAATCTGAGACAACTTGCAAAAGCCTCTCTCTGCAGGAAAGCTGGAAGCCTTAGCAGGCGCTGGCTCTAGGAGTCTGGTGCTTCTGTTGCTTCCTGGACCGTCCTCCTCAAGTTGCCCTTGACTTTGACAAATTCAGGTGCATTTTCCTGCTCTTCCTGTATTTTCTGTTGCTCCAGTTCCAGCTTAAAAGGGAATCACACATAAAAAAAAAAAAAGTAATTAAAATGGATCATCGAAATACAAGACAAAAACCTAAAGGTTTCAAAAACTGGCCATGCAAAACTCTTTAAACGGCTTCCTTTCTTTCTCTCATGGAAAAGATAAAGTTGCAGTTCTTTGGGAGTATCTCTTCTCATAAAAGATAAATCTTTTCAAATCCTTGGCTCTAGCTCATTCCAGATGTCCACCTTTGCCAGACAGACAAAAACTGCGAGCCCAGTACCAGAGCAAGATGAAGCATTTTGAAGAAATTCTTGGACATCTTCGTTAAAGAAATAACAATAATTCCCTTCTCAGGCTTCTATAACAGGACAAGGACGAATGTGCCTTGTGGGAGAACACGTGTGAACAGCTACTACTGAGCACACTTGCAGAATGTATTTCTGAGTGTCTAGGTATGGATTTCTGTATCTAACTTGAGCCTCTTTTGGCGTATCTGTTTTGTCTATAACAAAAAGCAATTAAAAAAAAAAAGTCCTCCTTGGCCCTTAGTTGTTCATTTTTGAGAGCCTATTCACCGACATTTTTAACCCAGTTGGAGCTCCTGCCCATGCAGACACTTGAAATTACAAGATTAGATGCTCTGCTCTACAGGGCAAGGCTATACAGTGCCCATACAGAACATGGCTTACTCATTGTACACAATGCGGATTGCTCAGCAATCCTCAGTGAAGGCAAGTAAGTCAGCAGAAAGGAAGAGACAACCCTTTAGAAAACTAACAAAAGCTCCTGAAATGAGCTTTTTTTTTTTTAACAGACCAAGGTCTCCCTGATTAATGCAGACCATGTATGGCTCACCTAAATAATCTCTCCTTTGTCTCTGGTTCACTGGCAAGGGACATGCCTTGTTGCGATAAATCATGACAATGTTCCTCCATGAGTCATGTTGTCAATTAATGCCATTCCTGTGATGTTTACAAAGTCACAACATTGTTTGCAATGGGCAGGCTGTTCCTCTTCTAACAGATTTTTTCTATTCTACGTATGTCCTTGATGGCTCAGTTTCAAATCAAATCTTCCCACAAGCTGAACCATTTGAAGCTGGGCCCTTAAGTGCAGAAATATTTCTAAGCCTAATGAAAAAAAACTGTAATAAACCCCCCTAAACCTATATAATGACTGAATTACACCTCATTTTCCATAAGGTAATTATTTGGCTTAACTGATTTCCATTGAGGAAAACACAAAATACTGCTTTAAACTATTCATTTATTTAAAAATAAACTCAATGCTTGATGCACAGTGACTTTTCTGATGAGGTGTTTCACTGTAGAAATATTTCCTTGGAGGTACACGAAGTGCCTTAAGAGGAACAGAGGCGTTTGGCTGGGCCTGTGCCTAGCAATAAGCTTCACCACAACAAACTCCAGCTCCACATCTTCTCCATACTCAGGATCTGAGGATCTTTTCTGTCATTTGAAAATTGCAATGGACTCATACGTTTTAAAAAGATCTATTGTAGCCTTAAAGTCATCTAGTTTCTTACGTAATCCAGGAGAATCAACTGATCTTTTTATTCATTAAGCAGCCAGTTTTGATGCACTGCAACCTAATAGCCATTCTTAGTGGATCAACTCTTAATAATCAGACTACAAAAGTTGACTAATTCTCCACAGTTTCAATGGTTAAATAAGGTCAGTGCTCCACACACATTCCTGTTGTCTGGTACAGGATTCATTTGACCAAAGGCAGGCACCATATGCAGTTCCCATAGGGTGAGTGACAACAAATAGGTAATTGTAGAGTGTGACTTGACTCACCCTAAAAAAAAAGATATCTGCATTTGATCAGAGGAAATGGGCCAACAGTTGTCTACTGCTTCTTACCTGTCTCCAAAGGGAGCCTCAGGTGAGTAGCTCAGATGTGGATGTGTAGAGGTAGAGTTATTCCCCATCTTACCTGCTCCAGTTTCTGCTGCCGTTTCAGTAGCTCTATTTCCAGGTCTGATTTCTTCTTTTGTGCTTCCTCTTCTTTTTGTTGTTTAATAACTTGATCCCGTTTCCTTTTCTCCATCACCTTCTGTAGCTCTGGTTTGTTTTGAGGTGCAAGACCCCTTTAAATTAAATGGGGGTACAGGAGAGTGGGAAACAGGGAAGAAAGAGATCAGTTTTAATTAGCAGAAATTCACACAGAACTGTAGGCAGGTTTTCTAAAGTCAAGTAATTGCCTATTTAGATACACTGGATTATAAATAATTAATTAAAAGGAAAAAAAACATGCAGATATTTGTCTGGTTTCTAACGAAAACCCTAAACTAGAATTCAAGTCATATTATTACTGAGGCTATTTCCATTTAATGTGCATGATAATATTTCTCCTGGATAATTCACAATTTTCACTTCCATCTTCAGTCTTCCCTCTATTCTCTCAATTCCAGAAGAACAGATTGGAAAAAACCCAATCACAAATCAAGGCTCTACCAGAGCTAGAAACAAATTTTGGACAAAGAGACTTCCCTTGTTGGCTGATAAGCCACAGAGAACGTGTTCAGACAGTCCTATGCAGGGTATTATGCCCATAGAAGCTTGCATGGACAGAACTAAAAAGTGGTTTCCCTCTGGGTTTTGTCACATTGCTCCTGGAAATCGTCGATTCTGTCCTTCCCTGAAAACGTGAGAGCTTTAGCCATGCCTGGCTGCAAAGCTGTTCCCAATGAGAGCTCACAGGCCACACTCAAAATCACAAAGAGGCTAAGACAACAAAAAGCCAGAATAAAAAAAGTTGCAGTCACCTTGGAGACCAGACAAAGGCTGGAGGATTCTCCCTCTCGCAAGATTTTAGCTACTACATCAAGTGAATGTTTCAGGTCTGTTCAGCACAAATTGCTTTCCAAGCCAACTAGTCTAAAAGGAGAAAACTTGCTCTTTGGGAAGATGCATGACTCTATTTATGCAGGCACACACAATACACACTCACTCCTACTTATTTTTGTAACTTCAGCCATTTCTTTTATCTCTGTTATGCTACAATGTTTCCAAAATTTGTTATGATAAGATTCGAAGCTACCCCTGTTATTCAGCTATTAGTGTCACTTAAGTCAGAGCAGAAAGATCCAAAATTTGCCTTTGTTATTGTTGTCTTCCCTGTGAAGACTGTAAGGTGAAAACATTCAGCATTAAGTTTAACATCAGCTGTTTTTTATTTCAACTTTAAGAAATTCAATAACCTGAATAAGGTTTCAGAAAGCGTATTTTTACCCTTCCCTACTTACTATGTATCTGTGGTTGCCTAATTCTTCCATAATATGCATATCTGACAGCATGTCCAATAATACATCAAAATGCCATTTTATGGTGACATCTATGAATGACTCCATATATTATGCAACACTGTATCCCTGTACATAACCTGACAGCAAAATCAAATATTTAGCAACACCAAATGCCGTTCCCTATTTCTCGTAATAGAACTCATAGCCTGAATGCAACAGAAGCTACAAGATTGTGTTAATATTTTATGTTTCATACTATTTTAATTACATTTTAATACATAAAATCTAAGTCAGGCAGAGAAAAGCTGGAGTGATTCTTTTATTACTACTACTACTACTACTGGGTCAGTGAGAGCTGAATCAATGGAAACTTCCATGTTGGCAATTAGCAATCAAGATAGCCACAAACCAGAGGCAAGCTGCTTGGTAGCAATAAGCGTTCCTGCTTTTTATCAGTATGGCTGCACCATAAGAAAGCAGAGGCACCAGGGTGATTTAGGTGTGCTGCAGCTGTAATAAAGGGGACCCACAGAAGATAAAAGTGAATACAACCGCTCAGTCTAATCAAATGGGGTTGGCAGTCAGATCTGTAACAGAACAACTGTAACATCAATCTCATTTTCACTCTCCTACGTAACAAGGAAAAGCAACAAACAGGCAGCTACTGGATTAACTGGGAGTCTTGTATCACCTCCTGGGGATCATTCTAGTTAAATAAAAATATCCCAAAGCTTTGATATAGAGTAAGCAAAGTGTGCTGTAACACAAGTTAGAGCTGATAGGATTAAAGTATCTGGAAGGCATAGGACCAACACTCTGCAGAGCTGAGGTTGAGTCCTAATAAGTAAAAATAGTTTACGGTAAGTGACCACTGCCTTTAGGTACCATTACCTGGATCTTTGTTTGCCCAAAACAGCTACCATCTCTGCAAGTAAATAACTACATCAGTTCAAGAC
Organism: Egretta garzetta; assembly: GCF_000687185.1. NCBI lineage: Eukaryota > Metazoa > Chordata > Aves > Pelecaniformes > Ardeidae > Egretta > Egretta garzetta. The sequence continues at coordinate 2,706,059 of NW_009258783.1, forward strand.
CCAACAGACACTGCTCACAGTTGGCAAGGAGTATGATCAGACCAGCGCTGGCTATTACCTTCCAAGATCCAGAAATGGCTGATCAAAAAGTGAAGCTGCTGGTGCCTACACCGAGTCTTCATAATAAAATAAGGTGCGTGTTAACCAGACTTCTGTAAGACAACTAAAAGTCCTTGTCCTGGTTTCGGCTGGGACAGAGTTAATTTTCTTCCTAGTAGCTGGCATAGCTCTGTGTTTTGGATTTAGTACAAGAAGAAATGTTGATAACACCCTGATGGCTTAGTTGTTGCTGAGCAGTGCTTACACTGGTCAAGGACTTTTCAGCTTCCCTTGCTCTGCCAGGTGCACAAGAAGCTGGGAGGGGGCACAGCCAGGACAGCTGACCCCAACTGGCCAAAGGGCTATTCCATACCAAATGACATCATGCCCAGTATATAAACTGGGGGGAGTTGGCTGGGGGGCAGCGATCGCTGCTCGGGCACGGGCTGGGCATTGGTCAGCATGTGGTAAGCAATCGCATTGTGCATCACTTGTTTTGTATATTCTCTTATCATTATTATTATTACTGTTATTATTATTTTCCTCTGCTGTTTCATTAAACTGTCTTTATCTCAATCCATGAGTTTTACTTTTTTTCTGATTCTCTCCCCCACCCCACTGGGGAGGGGGGAGTGAGCGAGTGGCTGTGTGGTGCCCACCTGCCTGCCGGGTTAAACCACGACAGACCTCCATACATATGGCAGTTTGCAGTAACAAAGCAGAACACGGCCAGAGTATCTACATTACCGAAAAGCCTCATATCAGAGCTAGTACAGTGCACGAAGCACAGAAGACTAACCCACTTCTCAAAAATACAGGTTCTTCTGCTGGTGAGAACCCTCCAACTACTTCATTTCTGCACCAATAAATAAGAATCTAAAATTAACAGCTGCAGCTAATCAAAATCACAATAAGAGAAGAGTGGGTATCAAGGGCTGCACGACTCCTCTGTGTAATAAGATATTCTTCTAGAAGAAAAGAACTCCATACTATTTAAAAATGCTTTATGCTTTCATAAACTTAAAAGAAAAAAAATAGCCTTAATTTATTGCAGCCTCCACATCCTTTAGAATAAGATCATAAGTCGGGAAACTTCAACTATCTTTCTTTCAATGCCTATAAACTTCTTGGTGCTAGGAACTGACTTTGATCTTTAATCCCATTAACGAAAAATAGGACAAACACCTATTTAGGCCAGTTTCTTCCAATTCAGTTGGCAATCTGTATAACATTTCTACTTCTTCATCACTAAAGAAATGCTGTATTGTGTATGCAATTGATTTAGAATTAAGTATCTGAGCTTAGCATTTGTGAGGATTTTGCTATTACACATAGAAAAGACCCCTTCTCCCCTCAAAATACTACCCTGCCAGAGGGAAAAATAAAAAACCAGAAACTTTCATAATGTGACTCTTCCTGCCAAACAGACAAATCCAGATGTGCTGCAGTAGCAAAGCAATAGCTTCCTCCTCTCCTTTATGAAGGTCCTGGGTCTCAAAAGCCTGAATGGCTCCTACCAGCAACTTTATTCTCAAATTCACTCTGAAATTCTGTTCTTCCACTTCTGTTTTGTGGATCCCCACACCCTTGCCTTTGGAAAGTCCATTTTGGGTGGCTTGAATGCACCGAATCACCGATTTATATTGTAGTTAGTTTCTGTTTGTTTAAATGGAGGAGCCCCAAGAGGCTTGGCGGCTTTTCCTCCACCGTGTGGTCTGGTGGCTATTTTCTTAACATGTTTTCTAAGTGAGTCCTCCGTTGCTGAAGAGTTCTCATAACAGAATTTCAGCTATCTCTGGGGCAAGTGCTTGTTTCTCTGAAGTTGACAAAATCAATTATTTACATCTTTAAAAGCAATATATAGAGCAACAGCTGTGCATCCCATCCCAGAATGAAGGAAGGAACATTTGCATAGCATACAAAGAAACACTTGTGCAGCAGTGGAGCAGGCACCAGACTATCACATTGCATTGCAGGAAAGACCAAGTAAGCAGAGAACAGTTTCATATGAAATAAAATATATCATTTCTTTGATTTAAAAGTGGCCCCATAAACTCAGTGCGCTGGGAATGGTGAAAACCCAAAGATTTTATCATCCTGCTGGTAATAGCAAAATTTTGTCAAATGCTTCATAAGGTTAAGAGCACAAGACAAATTACAGTGTCCATGTAACCAATATGAAATGTGATAGGGGAAGAACTGAACTGCTTCCTCTGGAAACTGACCCTTTGTGAGTATTCACAAAACTGAAGTGAGAAGTCTTTTACAGCAAACTTTTGCAGAGCAACTGAAATTAAAACAGAAATAAACGCCACAGTTAAGAATCAGAGACCTTTTATCTACAAGATCTGAATCAACAAGAAGTGTCTGCTGGGCTTTGGGTAAAACGTCACTTTGATGAAACTAAAACTCAAGCTGTGTGTTTGGGGCAGGAGGGTGGCACAAGTGATTTTTAGATTCTTACCTTTTCTGATTCATAAGCAGCTCTCTATGGAGATCTTGATGATTCCGGGATGACTTCACAGGATTAATTAATTTCTGAGGTCTAATTAATTCAGGATTGTCATCATCTATGTAGTCTGGTTCAGCCATAATCTTTCTTGGTATGGGATATGGATCTTTGGTTTCAGTGTCCTTATTCACAGTATCTGTAAAACCGGGGAAAAACTGCAGTAAATCTACATTGAAAGGCCTTTTAAAGATGCATTAAAACATAAAGGCAGCATATTACATTGGTAACAGTTATGCTATTCCTAGATGAATTTTTTCTGCAGTTGAGTAAAGGCTCTCAGAGCAAACATCAGTAGCATCTTTTTAAATAATCGTTGATTTTACAATGTCATCTCCAACAGCCTTCATCCATTGACTTGGAGACAGATTCCCTGTGTTTTAAGAAGAACTAGACAAATAATTTAGGTCAAATGTGTGAAAAGCCCTATTTATTTTAATAAGCCTACTCAGATGAAGCACTTTTTGATCAGCAATACTGAGACCCTAAAGACATTTTAAATACTGGCTACATTAAGTACTACAAACATGTACCAAAAGTGTAGAGTCCCATTTTCTGCCATCGGTATCACAGCAGCTGTGGGGAAAACACCTTCCTGGGATAAACCCTGAACTGTACTGTACCAAGCAAAAGCTTCCATGTGGTAATTGCAAGATCTGCGATTGTTGGGATGGGAGACAGATTTCTGAGTGGAAAGTCAGACGAGAAAAAGTTGGGTGAGGTTGTTTGCTAAAGGTCATATTTCACCCAGCGAAAATCCACAGAATTCCACTGATCTGAAGGCAATTAAGTCTTGATGATTTATGTCATCCAGAAACGTGGCATTTTCCTATCCTACTATAGAAAACGTATCTATACACCAAATCACAACACTTTTAATCAACAGCTGACAAATAAACCATAGCTTTCAAATAATTTATACGTGACCATTCATACCCCCTTCCATCAAAAAGCTTCAGTCACAGAAAGTTTAGCATCCGAACAAAGCACATTCAGAGCAATTCTGCCTCTGTTCACTGACATGGAAACCTGCACGCAAAATCTGGCACACTGCAATTATCAGTTTGATCAAACACTGGCCCCTCAAACAGACCCCCCAAAAAATAATCTCACAGCATGTGGGTTTACAGAGATGAATCAATGGGACATGAAAGAAAAGGCGAGACACCTCCATTAGCCTGACTGGCAGAACAGCTGAATGCTGCACGCTGTACGGTACGGGGCTGCAAGTCAAATCCCTGGGATTTGACACATATTTTCCAGTAAAAGCTGAACATGCAGTTTAATTTAGATGCCACTGTTACCAGCCCTTCCCTCCCTCTCTCATTCCACGGGCTGTAAAACCTGTCTAAGCTCAGCCTCAGTTCAATCCCTAAACTATTTTGTTTCATTAGGGATCTCATATTGTTGCTCAGAGGGTCTGATTCAAAATCCACTTGATATAGCGGAAAGATTTCCACTAATTCTTCAGTACATTAATGCTGAACCCTGCTTGGCCTGCATGTAACACTTACAGATGAAGAAGCAAAACGACAGGACTAAGTTTTCAGAAGATGCAAGGAAGCCACTCTGGATCTGAACGTGTCCAGTGGACCCAGCGTAGCCCTTCCAGCTTCTTTGTTTGAATGGATGATGTGAATTGTGTTTTACTGGTGTTCCATCTCACACACCAAGCTTCTATGGAGCAAATCCAATGAGAAACAGCTTACCACTGTGAGCCACTCTCAGGGTGGCCCCTGCATTAGTTTTTCAAGGCAAGTTTATACGTATCGTCTTTGAACTCTGTGGGGGTGCTAGTTCTCGCAGGGACCCCTGAAACTACTACAAAAATTGCCCACAGTTCAAAACTATGTAAGTATATTGCTGTACATGATATAAACCTCTTACTGATATTGATTGTGCAATAAAAATACTTCTCCCATCACCCCTTCTGAGTCCTTCTTGCTTCAATCAAGCAACCAGCTACGACCACGTGTGCCAAACATACAGGATCACTGGTAAATTGAGGTCAGAAGAAACTTGGAAGATTTCTAATGCAACCTCCCGCTGAGAGCAGAAAAAACAAGGAGACCAGACCAGGTTGCTCAGGGCTTTACTCAGTAAGGTCCTGAAGTTCTCCAAGGCTGCACAGCCTCTGTGGGCAACTCTGCTCGCCTATCTTCATGGTCAAGCTTTTTCTTTACACCCCTGTGAATGTATTGTTTCAACACATGGCCGTTGCCTCTCACCCTCTGGCCGTGCACAGCGGGGGCTGCTGTTAGGTGCCCCCAATCTTGCCTCTGCTCGGGGCTGAACCAGCCCAGGTCCCTCAGCTACCACCACAGCACTTGCGCCCTGGCCTCCAGCCCATCTCGGTGGCCCTTTGCTGAACTTGTATCTCAAATCCCTTGCTGTTTAATGCCATGTATAAAACAAACAACCACCCCAAAAACTGAAACCACAGCATACTTCTCAATGTGTACCATGTAGCCCCACGCCACTAATAAAAGTGCATGGAAGTCCACTCTGTTTACCATAGACATTAAATAAACTAGCTGTAAGGTTTTAGCTGGTTTGTGGGTTTTTTTTAAATAAGGACACAATTCATAATTCCTCAGCATTCACGTCAGGCTTATCACAACTCAAATGTTACGTATCCAGCTTCCACCCCAAATAAACCTGCTCTGTAAATATTTGTTTTTCTGTACTCCTCTGTTAGTTCTGTTGCACTGATGGGACTGCAAGTCTTCTAGAAGGCATTTATCATTGACAGCTCTCCATTAAAGTAAATCCAAAAATAACCTGCTGCTTCTTCTAGACAAGTCTTCTGTTTGCTTAGGCGAAGATGAAAAATGCAGAGTTACCCTACAACTGTCATAAACAATGCATTATTTTTCTAACATGAGCCCCTGAAAAACAATTTGATTCAATCATTTCTCAGAAAGTTTGATATAATATTTTGCAGCATGCAGATTTGCTTTTGGCAAGCCCTTAAAATGAAGTCTATTTATTCTCCTTTCTTCTGTCCCATCTCTATTTTTAAAACATGTATTCAACTCAGAGGTCAGGAATTGTGGTTTCCTAATGTAACATGAACTCTACTAGCAGCGAACTTGAATGAATAAAACTCCCTTGGGAACTGAAGATGCTTTCCGTGTGTGATTAAGCTGTAAATGATTTCAGCTAGGATTTCCAAACGGAGCTGGCAAAACAGGGCACCCAGTTCCCACCCAGTGAATCTTCTCACACCCTTTGCAAACCTCAGCCTGGCTGGAGGCCACCAACCCAGTCCTGCAGAGTCACTGTGTAATACTATACACAAACAATACAATTTAGATAGTGTGATTTCTACCCCACACCCTTTCAAAGCAAACATTTACAAAAGCACAGGCAAGTTTCACATAAAAAGGAAACTCGGGCACAAAGGATTCACCACACAATGACAGACAGGAACAGAGCTCGCAGTGTAGCCCCAGAGTTTCATTCTGAGATTCAGGCTCACACCAATAAACCAGTCAAGCTTGATGACAGAATCCCTTAAAAGTCCTTAAATGAAGTTTAATCAATGTTCAAGCAATAACAATTAAAAAAAAATTAATTCCACGAGTCTCTAGTGCTCATCACCATGGAAGTTACAACCCATAAAGCTGCTTTCAGATCACCACTAGGTGCAACAGTGGGACATGAATAATCCAAATAATCACTTAGCAGGAATACGCTGCCTTAAGAGCATCCGAGAGGCTCCTTTTAACCATCTACTGTTACATGATCAATTGAAATGTGCAATCCATTTCTGTTTCCCTGTTACCTTGCTCCAAACAAAGGAAAAAGATTTGGAATCGGGGGATGTTTTAGCTGAGCTTGGCTCAAGTTTACTGCACCCACTAACTTGGCAGGTGCTTCCCCAGTGCATTTGCTGAATTAGCTGCTGCCGCGCAAGCAGCACAAAAGCATTTCTCTACCCTCTCTGGTCCTGAGTAACTCCCACAGACTTTGTCCATGACTCCTTACGTACACATGGATTTTCATCCGGAAAGAATAAATTGGGGATCCTGCACGGAAGAGGAATTTTAACTCCTCAAACAGAACTGCAAAGCGATTTCAATATCCCACTAGACAAAAGAAAATGTCTCTGTATAAAAATATCCTCAAGTATCCTCCCAGACAGAAGTTTGATGTTTTCAGACACAAAGATGCTCTTAGAGCAATCAAGAAGTACCACACTGGTACCTCAGTCTCAGAGAGCCAAGACCAAGTAGTCACATACCTGCAGTTCTCTCATTTCTTTTCCTTGGAGCACAAGTAAATTCAGGGAGACCAGAAGAGACCCTTCAAATTGATCATGCTGATATAAACTGATAGAACTTAACTGGGGTTGTGCCAGAAGCATGCAAGTTATGCTTGGGGGAACATGTCCAACAGACACGTTTGCTTCCAATGTTATTTATTTTTTATTCTATTTATAGAGGGCTTTTTTTTCCAGCAGAAGTCCCTTAATGGTAATAATGCTGGAAACACGCATGCAGAGAGCGCTACAGCCAGCCACCAGTGTTTTTAACGGGGTCAGAGTAGATCTTTACAACACCAGGTTAAGGATTCAGCAGCTGCCAGAGCTTTTGCTACAGCAGGGCTCCCATGGCTTCCGCAAGAGAGGGACGTTCATGCCAAAAAACCCCCTTGTGTTTATATGGCATTTGGGGAACTGCATTTGTTTTCTATCTGGTATTCCTCATACCAGAAATCACCCTCTACATATGGAATCTGAATAGAAAAATTCCTGTGGGACACCATTTCTTTATAATATTTTATGTATATATGGCATTTTCACCCCTCAAATGATTCCCACAATTATCTCCAGCTGTGAAAGCAGGGGTAGAGTTGAGGCCCCTTAAAAAGCAGATAGATAAATGCCTAAAAATACCGATGAACATCAAAATAATAACTAGTCCAAGATACAAAAGTTACATTAAGGCTAAATTCATGTGATTTCCTTTTTGCCTTAATAAATTCTTGAATTAATATCTTCCACAGAAGCATTAGCTCAACCACCAAATACCTCCCGAAGTAAGTTTTGGTTCTCAAAAAAGCTTCAACATCTGTTCTGAGCTGTACTGTAAACCAGCAAACGCTATTTTTTAAGACTTACATTTTTAGCTCTTTAAACTACCGCACAGACTTGCGGTTTGTTACAAGTAACCCAAAGGCATTCTTTGAGAAGAAATATGGTTTTACTCTCCCCCTTCCAATTCTGAGAGGAATCGGAATAAAAATTCCTCGGCATGTCCCTGCTCAAACATCACTCAAACATCACACAACCAGCACCGCCTCGCATCAGCCAGCTCAGGTGGAAAGCAAAAGAGCTGCTTCAACTCAGGGCGTGCTTTCCAGGCACCATCTCAGCACTGTTTGCACATGAAAGCTCACCACCACTATCGGTTTTATCTATATGCTTTCAGTGCAGTAAGAGGCACTTGACTGGAGAGATTTACTTGATTAATCCTTGATTATAGGTATCATTAATAACTTCCCACAGTTCACCCTTTAATTCAAAGGAAGAGATCCTGAAAACAGAATACAAAATACTCTTCCCAGCCAAGATGCTCCAACCAGCCACCGGACCAAGGAGTTTGGCTCTTATTCACACCGTCTTTCACAGCTGAAAGGGATGGTGGGGTTTGGATCATGGCAAAACACGGCCAGACTGCCTGTGAAGGGAGACAGGAGGACCAGCGAGGTCCTGGCGGCTGCAATTCCTCCCAGCCCCTCATACAAAAGGCTGCCACTTCCAGCTACAAGTGTTTTATTTCTAGATAGGAAGAGGAGAGTGTCTTCACCTGCCTCAAAATGAAACACGTACCTACTGTGCCATAAGGATTGCTCGTCAAATATCATCCTGTTACAAGATTACTTACTACATTACTATTCTTCAAACAAAAATAAGATCTTCGGACTTATAAACCCTTTGGCAGGCATCTGGCTTTTGTTTATGGCTCCAGCCTTGCCTTGCTGATCTTAGGCAGGTCATTTCACCCCTGTGTGCCCCAGCTCACACACGTACAAGAGAAGAGCAGCTTAGAAACCACCACGAGCTTCTGTAAGGCCAATCTCGCTGCTTCTTGTCATGCACTTTAAAATCTTTGGATCCCAGCAGTCAAAATGAAGTAGCAAGACTGAAAAACTCCTGTCCATGCTGTGCCAGAACAGTTTAACTCACAGCACCTTCCTTACACCGGGTATCATCAGTTAATGCCTTCATTAGTTGCATGGCTGCCAGAAGACTGACAGACCATGTAGACTTCTCTCAGGAACAAGGGTGTGCTCACTCGACCAGGGCAGCCCAAAGCGATCTCAGTGATGTCAAGGATATGGAAAGAAGCAGGGCTCGCTGGCTACTGAAGCTGTTCCCGTTGTCACTTTAGAGGATATTAAAATGAACTAAACCACTCAAAATCTCAAGGAAATCCAGTTAACGCTCATTTTCTTCCCTTAAGTACTGCTGAGAGTGTAATGTCAACAAAGCACAGATAAAACATCCACTAGATGAGAAACCAGACGAAAGAGGGTCATTTTAAAGATGTTTGCATTGGCAATGACACCTAAAGGGAGACAGAGTGCAAGATCTGGGGCAGTGCTCCACACTGTTACAACTCTCCCAGATGCAAAGAGCTGCTTATGGCTCTCATTCAATCTAAACACCACCAGGCAGTCTCTGTTCCTGTGCTTTGAAATTCAGTCCAGCCTTGGGTGCTAAGGGAAGAGCTTAGATCCCCCCAGAGGCTGAGAGCTAAAGAGCAGTGCTGGTTACGACAGGAGAGCTGGTCCCTCCTGGTCTCTAGTCTACTTGGTAAAGAGATGCAGAAAGACACAAATGGCTTTAAGAACAGTCTCACTTTCCACTAAAGTCACCAGGACCAATGAACAGGAATTTGTATTAATCCAGGAGAATTTTCCCTTGGGCTGCAAGATCTGTGATGAAGCTCTCTGCCACTGACTTTGAAACCAGCTGAAAGTACCACCTCTACATAGCTGCATTTCTTCTCTTGCTCAGTTAAAATGCTGAAATGCAGCAGTGTAATTAGAGGTGGAAGAAGAGAAAAAGAGAGTGCCTCTCCCCTCCTACTGCAACAGGAGTTCTCTATGAAAGGGGGGCTGTTGAGAGATCCTGAAAACAGAATATAAAATACTCTTCCTGGGAGGGAAGAAGCAGATGGAGACCTTTGTTCACCACCGCAGGCAGAGGTTAGGTGCCCCTTTTTGGCAGACACAGGCAAAACTCGGATATAGGCTTTCCGGGCAACAAACTACTTAGCATCTAATTTTTAATACCAGCAGTGGAAAAGACAAAAAGAGACACAATGAAGGCTAGCACTCTGTGAACAGTGCCCATCTTCCCTAAATCCTGGTCTATGCTCAACCCACTGTAACACCATGGTTCCAATCTGAGACTAATGGCAAATAAAGCAGACTATGCATCTTATATCATTGCTCTTTCCCAGAAGTCCTGCATGTTTATTAAGGACTTCATATTCTCCATACCCACTTTGCTCAGGTCTTTGCGATTACTGAAATCCCTAGAGGGGGTTGGGGATGCAGAAAGCCATTCTGACAGCAAGGAGAAGACCCAGGGTTTTGGACACCTCTCATCAAAAAGGCTTTTAGTAATTACACTGCTTTCTTCCTGCAGCACAGCATGGTGTGCACACACCTCCTCCCCTCCATCTCATCTAATATCATTCATTGGAAAGGAATAAATCATGACTAGCAAAGGCATGCAATTGAATCTATATCTGGCTTTCACCAATGCACTATGCAGGTAATTATTACACCGCAGTAAACATGACTTTGAGGAGAAGATCACTGAAATTATGCCTCCTAGGAAATACACTCCACGGCACAGTTTGCAACTGTTACCAGAAGGTAACTAGCAACTTATTTATACAGGGGTCAACAGTGATCCATATGCGATCCTGCGATGACGCATTTTTAAAGAGCTGTTAAGATTAGAAAAGCAAGTAAAATCAGTTTATACTCCCTGCAGCTACAGCGCACCATCAGTGTTCTAGACCAGCCAGTTTGGACCACTAAATTAAAAATCAGGGCAGGTTTGATTGAATCAAATTTAATTACATTAAAATATGGGATTTTATATGAAAACAAAGCCTTGATCCAAAATCAGAAGTCCAAAGAGTCAGAGGACAGTTTCTTCCGGGCTTCACTGTTGCAAATGTTAAGAACTATCAAACAGTGTCACCCAGTGGTAAAGGACTTCCTGCAGACAGGAACGGAGTAGAAAAAGCTGGGGGGGGGGCGGGAAGGGGGAAGACTGACCCAAACCCCTGTTTATATACAAACGAGCTAAACTTAAGAGCAAACAAACTAAATTCCACACCATTTTTGAAGAAAGTTTTACTTCCAAGTTATTCTATTTCTGAAAACATCAGCATTAGAGGAGAGTGATTCTTCAAATATAAAAGGTTTAACACTGAAGAGGTGTGTTTCTGAGGGGCAGGGGGAAACCCAGAGCAGCCAGCAGCCTCTTACTAATTGGGAGAGTGGAAACATTTCAAGCATCTGACTTGAGATGCTGAAAAGGAGACTGGTGAATCTTGAGCACTCTTAAACTCTAGTTCAGAAAACTTTACCAAGATTCTTCCAGGGAAGAGAGAAGCGTGTCGACAGTGGTTGCTTCTGCACTTCTGTATTTTGGTCACTAAGATCTGGCGAATGAGGTGAGAAAATAACGTGTGTCCCAGTGAGGCCAAGCAAGATCCAGGAACAAAAGAGTGTAGGTCATGGTCCCCGAACAGAAATACTCTTCTGGATGCTATGACGCTGATGATGATGATGGAAGACCCTGGTAAATATTCAACCGGGCAGAAGTCTATGCCAGATACAAGCCAAAATGGGTAAAATGACCTTTGATATATGTGACAAAATTTTGGAGCAAGGGAAGAGGCAGGTTACTTGGCACACATGTAAACATGGTTGACACAGCAAACACAGTTTTCTTATTTATAAAGCAAATAGGATGTTAAAAAGCAAATGGAAGAGCAACATCTATGAACTGGAGAACATGCCCTATATTAAGGCAGTTCTGAGAGCTCTGCTCATTTGATTTTTAAAAAGTGAAGATTGAGACCAGCCTTATAGTCCTATAAGCAACAAGCCCAAAAATGGTTTGAGAAATTCCAATGACTGGAGATCAGGGCTAGAAAACAAATTCCTAAAAAAAGGCACATACTTTTAAAGCGAGGGGAATAAAATGCTAGATTTACTGAAAGATTTGTGGTAGGAAATCAGAAGTGGTTCAATTGTATGGGGAGACCAAATTACAGGATCATAATTATCCCCTCTAATTTTATAAATTCATAAACCTATAAATGCAATTAATAAGTTTGCAAGGGGGTCTGAAGATGAAAATCCCTGCATTAATCATGTAATTATGCACTCACTAGCTACAGCAGCAAAAAGGAGAGCAAGCAAGATAAGTATTTCACATGCTGCCTAAGTTACACCAGTGCTGTAAATCCCAGAGTCTTGCCAACCAGAGCATAGGGGGGCTAGTGAACCTCCAGATTTTGTTTCGTGCCACGTGCTGTTCCTTAGGGCAAACCAGCGTCCTGCCCGGCATTACTGCACAGCAGGATCTGCTGAGCTGTCCCAACTCCCCTCCCTGCTGGGTGTTTCTGAATGACAACTTAAAAGGAATTCTACCACCCATAAAAAAAGCCTGTTTTCAACAAATTTAAAAGCACTGACATAATGAAAAACACACAGTCCGCTGCAGCTTGCCAGCTTCCTAAATATATTCATAGGTAGTTATGTAAAAGTTAAGTACTTCTTCAGACTGGGCAGATATGTATCAATTACCTGCCAACTCAACAACTCAAGTTCCCTTCATTTTCTAGGAAGAATCCCCTTTCCTAAGAAGGAGGAAAAAAAAAAAAAAAAAAAAAAAAAAAAAAAAAAAAAAAAAAAGACAAAAAAAATCTGCACTGGTAAAGATTGCTTTTTTCTTCTCTCTTTGGTGGTAAACGGCTCAGAGCAAGCATCCAGCTTCTATTTTGATTTTTTAACATAAGAAGCATCTTTTCTTAGAAACAGAGAAAAGGAAGCAAAAAGAATACATTTTCTTAAACATATTGCTACTCCAAGCTAATACACTGACAGCTTACTCACAGGAAAGAAAGAAAACCTTCACCTCAAGAGTTAGTCTTGGCTCAGGGAACTACATCCACATTCCAGCCTGCGCTGTATCCACAAAGAGACACCCTTCCTTGCCCAGACCTGTTTTATCCACTCTCAGCTGGCAGAGATGTATTTTAGGTATGTGGCTCCTTGCTGCAACTCAGTCAAAAAGGACACCACTACAAAGGTAAGGAAGAAAGACCTGAAGGAAAAGGCAAAAATAAGGAGACCAGTAAAACTGATGATGGAGCAAGAAATTAAAGAGAAAGCTGTTCCACACCCTACTCGTGACCTTAACCAAAGGCACGATGCCCTAATGGATTTAAAAGGAATGAGTGGGTGTAAGAATGTATGATAGCTGGCTCAAGCCAGAAAAATATATGCTACAAGAAATGTAAGCTACAGCAGGCAGGGCATACAGTGTATGGGTTTAGGACAGCCAAGCCTGATATACACCAAGCTATTAAACTGCAACAGCGATCAAGAGCCCTGCAAAGAATGCAACATGCCACGGGGCATTTAGTGGAACATCACCTTCCCACTGTTTGATGGAAGAAATGCGAGTCCTGAAAAACAAGAAATTACAGAAAACAAAAACTGAAAAAAATGGTGATTTTTTACATAGTCTTTATGAGCAGCTACAATCAGCAGCTTTTATTGCAACCTCATAAATTGGGAACCTCTGACACCAGGGCAGGGCTGAGTATCAGGCAGTATGCTGCACGTAAGAGGATAACACAGCCTGCCTCACTTCTCAGACGGAAGGGCGTTGTTTTCTAAAGAAACATGCCTCCATCTGAGCAGTATATTGAAGTGTTGCTCACACAACTGAGTTTCTCTGGCCTTTTAGCCTCCCTGGAATGAAGAACCCAGAATGTTAACACCTAAAACAAAAACAGCCACACAAGCATAGCATGCAGGCGGGAGATTTGAGCTTATACTCTGGCAGAACAGATTAGGCTGTGTACGGTAACAAGGGACCGTTTCTAGGACGTTTTCTACACTGTCTTCTTTTTCGATTTTCTTAGAAAGGCTTGAAGAGGTTCAGGAAGGGAGAAACGGACCACCACTCCCTAATCCCTCCAGAAAGGAATTGCTCAACAAATTCCAAGTAATTAATGAAGAAAAATAAGAAACTAGAGGGATGACCCCAGTCTCTCCACAATGGGATTGTTTTTTGAGCTTGTGAGCTGGTGGCAGGAAAGGAATTTCCTACAATTGTTACCTTTCTGCTTGACAGACCACCTGGAGGAAAGTCTCAGACTGTCCTTCCTCAGCAGCACTCACGAAGGGGGCCAGCCGTGCCACCAGAGTGAGTAGGATTGCCCAGTGGTGCTCCTTGCATCCTTCTCCGGAGCTTCTGAGAGAACAGCTCACTTGCTTTATGTGCTACAGAAGTGGAATTGAGCTGGACTCGAACTGCAAGAACTCTTAAGCATGTAAGTTGAACAAGCAAAAAAAAACCCTCAGTAGTCCTAAGGGGCACTACAGGGATCTCCATCAGACTGTTAAAACAAACCACCTGTGTCCCAAAAAGTCACATGCCAGTTCACAGTGGTCTCATAAAGGGAAATAAAATGTGCATATTCTTGTCTCTTCATGCTCAAGAATAAAGAAAAACCCTAAAGAAGCTAAAAACCAAAGGGCTGCAAAACAAGACTCACATAGAGCCAAGGAAGGGGCTGAAAGTCTTTGTCATTAGCTGCCTGCAGCTGAGGAACAAAAGCAGTGTTAGGTCACAGCTTGGCTCTTGCTAGTCAAGGTTCAAGAAAGCAGCGTACAGAGCTTCCAGAGAATGCCATTTGTCATTCACATATAGGCAACCAGCCGGCCACGTCCCTGAAAGAGGGTGCTGTCAGCCTGAAGAGAAAAGAGTTTGAAAGAAGCCTTCTTGCAAGCCTTGGAGCCCTCCTACTAACACCCTTTCACAGGTGACTCAGCTTACTTTACAACAGGCAGGCTGAAAAGCTGTCCCCTAGCTCCGGTTTTAACAACAGCAGCTTAATTAATATGATGAATACCTATTGATAGGCAATCATAACCGCAAATTGCCAGCTGCACCTCTTCACGCCTGAAGCCAGCCCTGCTCTTTGTTCCTCTGCTAAAGAGACAACTCGGGGGGGCTCTTAGCACCTGCTGGGCCCGCAACCGAAGAGGGAAACTTTCAGGCCAACAAACTTTATACGCTGGCAATAAACTGCATGCTAAGGACTCCTTAAAAATGTCACCATGCGGTGTCCTCAGCAGGATGTCATCTTACTGTCTCAGATGTTTGTAGAAGGAAGGAAGAAATGGCAAGAGGTGTTTCTGCAGTCCTCTTCCTGCTCTCCTTCAATAGCTAAATGGGCTATTTTAAAAAAACAAACACTGAAAAAGTGTAATTAGATTTTCAACGAGCCTGTATGACCCCCGTGTTTTTTTAAAAAGCACATCTCTCTTTTGCAATCAGAAGACACTCCAACAAACGGTCACGAGTGAATACTCGGCACTCCAGCGAATGCATTGCGCTGTGGCACATCCCAGCGAGCACTGCCTTTCGTGTTTCCTATCACTAAATTAATTACTAGTTTTCTCCAAGACTGCGTAACCTACAAAGACATTATGGACTTATTAGAAGGAGAGGAACTGTCTTTGTGATCAAGGGTGAAGGGGGAATTGGTGTTTCTGTAGGTATCTCATGCATTCTTGATTCCTCGGGTTATGCCTCGCTACAGGAAAGGTGGTCTGCAAGCGTGAACACTATTTCTGAAAAATAAAAGGAGGTGGAAGACCCTTTCCTGTAAATTCTTGACCTGTTACTAGCCCCATAAATCTGAGTAAAACAAGCCAACCTTCCACAACACTTTCAAATGTTTTAACCAAAGTTGCTCAAGTTCCTACATCCATCACAGCTTGTCCATCATCTTACAACACAGTCACTTTCTCAATCTGCTTGCTTAACAAGTAGTGGAGAACTCCAGATTGCCAAAGCAGAAAATTAACATCCGCTTCTTTTTTTTTAATTAGACAATCATGTTTTGTCACGATTCACTGAGGACTCATGTTTTAAAACTGCAAAAAAAAAAAAAAGTTACTGAGCATGGGGAATTCATCAAAATATGAAGTGGGACCTGTTCATTATAATGGGCTTGGTCACAACAGAGGCTCTCACTCAGCAGAAAAGCTGCCCCGTAATTACAGTGAGGAACTGAGTCGCGACAGAAGAGAGAGGCTCTATTCTCAGCTCTACCAAAAACTGTATTTGTGATACTGGGCAAGTCACGGAGGCCTAAATTAATCTGGAACAGGCTGTGGCTGTCAGCACAAGACAACAGTGTCAGATACCAAATGCTGATAGAGCAAAACACGCTTTTTTGGATGAGCACATCAGTAAGAAACATCATAAATTACGATGACGCTATGCTTTGTTCTATTATAGGCAGTGCTTTGTCAAAAGTTTTGGAGCCGTTTCACATTAAGCACTTTTTCATAATGGAACAAATGCTCGTTTTAGAATCAAGAGGCAAAATCCAAATAGGATATTGGCTGAATGAAGGTTAGAAAATGAAACTGATGATGTTTAAAGTAAGTTAAAATGTTATGGATTAACAGATACACAGAAGAAAAGATGTCAGAGTTAGTAACACTTCTTGGTGCTGCAGGGATTTACGATCCTTATGCCTGAAGGACCGACACCATTTTCACCCCAAGCCTATTTTTATAAATTTCTTCCTTCCCAAGTTATTAGCAAAGTCCCTAGTGTTTTCCTTGTTGTTATTTGTCTATGGATTTATCATCTCAACAACAAAATAGACACATTAAACACATGCTTTTGTAAGCTGCTCTAGTAAGTATGTTCCCAGAAACGACTCCAAGACGAAGATCCCCACTGAAAAGCCGGATTGAGAGCTGGGAGCCTGAGGGCTTTCCTATCCCACTGATGAATACAGCATGTTCTTCTCGAGCATGTTAATAATAAGACAGAGACCCATTTATCAAAATCTGTCCTCTTTAAAACAGCATGTACTCCTCAACAGTCCCAGTGCTTAGCAGGGGGTAAATACGGCCCCTTCAGCCACCACATCGATGTGAGTTTACCATATACATTAGTGTTTAAGATTACAGCAAATGTTTGCTACAGTTACGTCCCGTTTGGTCAAGAGAATGTTAACAGTCATCCTTTAATGTGTATGTTAACAAGTCAGCCTTAGCTTTTTTCACATCATCGAGATACATGATGTTATAAACACGGGATTCCTCCCCACTACGCTGAGCCCCTCAGCCTGCCTGCACAGAGGATGTTGTCCCACCTGCTTTAGCATCAATCCCAATAAAATGATGGGAAAAGCTGTACAAAAACACAACAAAAGGCAGCATATTTTAATGCCAGATAGCAACAGGATTCATTTCCAGTTTAGAAATGCATTTGGTTATGAAAGCGAAGAGGCTATCAGAAGTCATCCAGGAGCCTTCCCCTCCACAGACTTGTCATTAATACTTCTTGTTCTCTCACCTACACCTTTCCAGCACTGCTGACAGCAGCAACATCACAGGCACCAACGGCACCAGACTACAACTAGTAAATGTTTGAACATGGCAAACATGGTTTGAACGTGGTGTTAGCTCAACCAGGTATGCGTTTTAAGGATCTTTCCAGCAGATGACAGGTTGCTCCAGCCAGTCCCAAGCCAACCGTATTTGAGAAACTCTGTAGCCATGATCAGCTCGTGTGGCACTCGCATGATCAAACAGGCCCCGCAAGGAAACAAAACCCCCAGAGGAGCCAGACGCTGTCAGCTGGGATCGTGTGACTTCTGCCAGCGCAAGATACTAGTGAAAATCAGCACACAAAGCTACCTGCATCAGTATCAAGCAAAGTCATTCCAGACTGGGAACACCTGTACCAGCAAAACCACAACTAGTGTGGAGAATCCTACCACTTCACCCTACCGACAAAGCAGTACAACTTGTAGGAAAAGGTTAGAATCCCATAACAATTAAGATCAGACTAAAAAGTGCAAGTGGGGAAGTGAAATATCTCTATGAAGGACATTGTCAGAAAAAATCCTAGCTCCTTCATCTTTCATGATATATGCAAGCAATGAGGAAGGAGTTACAAAAGGCTGAAATGACATTTCAATCATTATTATTTGAGTTTTGTTACGGCTCATGTTATACATTTATTTTACAAACAGCAATTAGAACTAAAAGGAGAGCTACTTCACTGTCCATGCACCCTTGAGAGAGTCGTCATGCTCCAGAAGCTTACAATCTATGCAGAGGGCTGAATCATTATCCCCATTTTATATCCTAAATCCTCCTGGAAGCCAATGGGCTTCAGGGCTTACAAAATATGAGAATTTCTGGAAATTTTACCTTTGACTGCCCTCAGTCAATGCTGCATCCCTCCAGAGAGACATGGCCCTCAGGTCACCCTTCCCACAAAGGTAACAACCTGCTCACATTTTAATTAACTCTCTGGTTTAGATTTTCCAGTGAATGAAGTTGTCGGTTGCCGCTTCCTCCCCAAACCTCGCCTTGCCAGCACTACTAACCTGTTTGCTGCAACGTCAAGCCGCATGAGATGCAATATTATGTGTCTTTGAACAGGGTGACAGTCCCCTCCGTGAGAGTCCACCAACATGGCATCATCTTCTACGTAAGCTAACAACTCCACAGTTCCAGGTTAAACACCCGTCTTTCAAGAGCCATTTCCCTCTCACAAACACACCTAATTAAACTTCCACCTGAAGGCCTGGTGGAACAAACAGTCAGTCTTTGTGGTTGTACAGGAGTGGAGATTTTGATTCAGGAAGTCTATGTCTGCAAATTAATTTTGATCCGCATCCTACTGTGCTCCGTGTTTTCCTATGGCTTCTATTCAACATAAACATTTGCTACCATTGAAAACCCATGCTTCCAGGAAAACAATGTTTAGTTAAATTCACACAGTGATTAAGAAATGACAATAAGACCATTAAAAGCTTGAAGTCAATGGATGAACTTTGCAAGACAGCAGCAGTGGGTTTACTAGAGTACGTGCCAGCAAACGTGCCTGTCCACCGTCAGAAGTACCAGCCTTGCTAGTAGGGAGATAAACAAAATTTTTAGTTGTTTCCAGTAGAGTCAAAATGGAAAAGTTCATAGAGGCTAGAGCACAGGCTCTTATCGGGGAAAAGAGATCTACACACAATTTCAGAGTTCTTTAACCTCCCCTGGGGGGATATTTCCAGTGCTAGAAGGTGCTGACATCCATTTTAAAGAAAACCTCTGAAGGTGTCTTTTAAACGTCCCTTCCCCAAAAACTCCCATGGGACAGCTGCATTAATTCAACAAGTGACTCGAGAGGCAGGAGGAGACAGCACGTTAAATGAGTAAGGCAGACACATGGGAGGCCAAGGCAACAGGAATTTAATTCAAATTCTCACGTCTTGTTCTCCCCTTCTTTACATCACATAAATCAACATAGTTCAGCTGTAGCCACCTCCTATTAACCTTACCCAAGACCTCAGCTAAAAACTGAAGACATCAACCACTTGTCTCTGTCTCGCTTAAGACCTTTTATACGTCCCACTCTAACCCTTGTTTATACCATTATGATTATTATCTAATTATAAACAATGGCTTAATTAAAACATACATATTTATAGAAACATTCATGTCACCTACCTTTAGGCCTTTAACTGCTGTAGCTAAAAATAGGAAAGCAAGCTCCTTATAGCATTAGCATGGTTATCCAGAGGGCAAATCAAAGCAGCTATGCTGAACACTTCATGTCAAATATCATGGCTCTCAAGCAGCTCCCGGAGACACTTGCCTTCCTCCACTGGGGTTATGTGAAGTTCAGGGAGCCTAAACTCCTAAATTGCTTCTAACAGCAGTAGGAAAGGCCCCTTCAAAAATCAAAATAGTTAGAAACTCCAGCCCAAATTTCATAAACTACAGTAATACTGAACAAATCAAACCTGCCACTGCTTTCTACAGTATCTCCATTATGCCAGTTACTGTCAGCTTCACATACTGTATAATGTAAAACCATGGAAAATACCCAGTTTAATAATTTCCTGTATTATTCACTGCATTGTGTGCAATACCTTGTGGATTAATTACCTAGATAACAAAATGACTGCAAGTGCCATTAATATTGTCGGTCTGAAGTCAGAGCAACGTGCTCCTGTGATCTAAAGTGCGAGGGAAGCTGAACTGAAGAACCTGTCCTACCTCCTACATATGGGTGAAAAAAATCCCTTCCTCCCTGTACAGGAAGGTGACTAAACCAGTATGCAACTGTGGAAAGTCCCAATGATTGGGAAAATTGAAGAGAGCAAAGGGCTTTCATACCTAGAAGCCAAACTGTTCAAAAAACTGGAGAAAAGGGTCACCGAGTCTAACACATCTGAGTCGTCTTCACCTGAAATCCAATGAGGAGCCAGAACTTCCTATCAATCACTACATTAACTTTCTATGCAGTAAATACTATACAGTGAAAACTATTTTTCAGTCCTGTATTAGAATCCCAAAAAGTAGTGCAACACCATCAATGGTCCAACTCACTGCAGAGAGCAGTGGATCCCCAGTACTGAGGTGCGCACCCCCCCTTCTTCCCAAACACTTAAACCTGGCCAGAAATGCTCAGCTCCTGGCAGTGAAGTGGACAGCTGAACACCAGGAGCAGGGCATGGGTGAAACAAAACCACAATCATTAAGACAAACGATCCAATTAATCTAATAGTTACATCTAAAAGACATGTGCCCAGGCTAAGCCAGTTCTTTGGGCTGGTCTAAGCCACTCTAGACTTATTCTGTAGAGAAAAAAAGGAACAGCACCTCTGGGAAATGACCTGTTAGGGCAGGTCCAGAGGAGGGCCATGAAGATAGTCAGAGGGCTGGGACATCTCTCCAATGAGGACAGGCTGAGAGAGTTGGGGTTGCTAAGCCTGGAGAAGAGAAGGCTCTGGGGAGACCTTATTGCAGCCCTTAAAGGGGGCTTATAAGAAAGACAAGAGAAAGGCCTTTTACCAGGGCCTGTCGCAACAGGACAAGGGGCAACAGTTTTAAACTGAAAGAGGGTAAGTTTAGATTGGACATAAGGAAGAAATTTTTTACGACAAGGGTGTTGAAACACTGGGACAAGTTGCCCAGAGAAGTCATGGATACCCCATCACCAAAAGTGTTCAAGGCCAGGTTGGACAGCGCTTTGAGTAACCTGACCTAGTGCAAGATGTCCCTGCCCATGGCAGGGGGCTGGACTAGATGGCCTTTAAAGGTCCCCTCCAGCCCAAACCCTTCTGTGATTCTATGACTGATCACAGTTGTATTAGGATGGGATAAACATATTTTTGAGGGTGCTTTTACCGATCGACAAAAGCAGTCCAACAATGAGAGGTACCGCACCCATGGGTGACAGAGCCCTCTGGGACCCAGGACACACACACGAGTGAAGGAAGCCCTCGAGCAGAATTACCGCTCTCCCCAACCACAGATGTGGCCACGCACCACCACCAGGCTCAGCTTGCACAGCTGGAAACATCTCATTTCTGTGTGCCCTGGTTAAGCAAGAGACACGGATTTCTGTTTGAAGGCAATATAAACTGCACCACTGGAAATACCAGTGGAAATATTTCTGTTATTTCCAGGCCACCAAACACAAGTAGCACTTACTAGTTTACTACTAAGGTTTCCAATTTCAGAAATGCCTTTAATGGAAGCACTTTCTTGAACGCATACCAAATGCCACTGAACATAAATGTGCCTAAACTGTGCCTCTGAGAGAGCTCTGTTTTTAAATTAACTTTGAGCATGTTCTAACCTAAAAAGGGAAGGCGGGAAGGGAAGAAAACAAAAAAAAAAAAAAAAAAAAAAAAAAAAAGAGGAAAAAGAGGAAGAAGGTTTATTTTGTGGCATTTTCCTTTCTGAGAACACAGGAGGAAATAGGTGTTGGTACAAGCAGAAAGACATTTACCTCTCCCAGCTTCAAAAAAAAAAGTGCTATCAGCAAATATATTAGATTATTGATGCAGGGAGAGAGGAAGTTGCAAAGCTGCTTAACATTTCAAGAAGCTGTGAGGCTTTTCACTCAGTGCTGTAGCTGGGGAAAATAAAAATATTCTTTGAGTAGGATTTAGTAACTCAGTAACAAAAGTCAAATAGATTAAATGCTGCATCTGTTGTTATAATTAAATTAACAAAGTACTGGTAGAATCATGTGTGTTTTCCCCTTGTGTACCATACCCTGGGCAAAGATGTGATGTAGCTGTACATATTTCCTGTGCTATAAATTAAAACACAAGCCAAATTCACCCTTCCTGCAATGCTATTAAAAATTAAGGAAAATTACTCCAGGGATAAATCTGGCCCAGAGATGTTTTTCAGCAAAGATGAGTTTCAGAATAAATTCTACGAAAATAGGTCTTGGAGGAAATACTTAAAACATTTTCACTGGTGTTCCCAGAGCACTTGTTTAAAAATATATTGGAACAGATAGTTCCCAGTATTAAATAGGTGGAAAATTTGAAGACAGTGTTTTAGAATACTCCGTTTCCAGGTATCAACCTGATAGTCTTACAGTCTGGATTGGAGGGGGTGGGGGTACGGGCCTGTGTTGTTGTTGCTGTTTCATTTTTTTGTTTTCAGGGGTTTTTGGGGGATGAGGAGGGCTTATGGGGTTTTTGGTTTGTGGGGTTTTTTTCTAAATACCTAAGTATCTGCAGTCTTAAATAAAAGCCACTTCATATGCAGCTCAACTCGGGTACCAAGAATTGAGGAGCTCAGATATTACAGGTGTACTTGGAGAATCAGACCCATGCATTCAAGAGATTACAAATTTTTACACTGAGATTACGCAATCAGATGAAATACTACTATATATAGCATCAGGTTAGACTCCCAGCTGGCACGAGCTGGAGCCAGTCTACTAAAATCAATTAATCTTCCTCAGCTTATCTGACTCACTCAGGGCATGTGTGCAATTATTAATATTAGAGTTCTCCATGGAGTCGCATACGCAGAAGCGCTGGCAAGGGCGACAGCCTCCATTAACCTTCATAGACAGTAGCCTGATGCTGGAGACCTGCATGAATGCACCTGTGACACTCCGCCTGCAAGACTGCATCAAGCAAAATGATGAAAACAGCCATAAAACACACACAAGTTGCTGAAAGCAATTTATCTCCAGCAATTTGCACAGCTAACAACTGGTGTAATCGCATTTTTGCAGAACAGAAAACTAGGCTGGGAAGAACTTTAAGAGGCCATTCACCTGTTCCCTGCCCCAGGGCAAGCTGTAGCACACCTACATGCTCCCAACACCTCCTCCTTCCTTGGAGGGTTTTGAGCCAAAATGTTTCAGACGTGTTTTAAACCCTGTTGTTCATCTCGTTTTAAGCTCCAGGTGTTGGCCTTTAATGCTAATAAATATACGGAACATCAAACTGGCTGGCTAGTTCCTATGTGAATACAGAGCTGAGCTCTTGCCAACGCGGGGACAGCGGAAGATATAAACAGGTAGGATTAATGATTTTTTTAGAGCAAGAGTCAAACATAGCAGAAATAAAAAATCTGTCCAACAGCTCTCCATTGCAGGAGATATTTTTAGCACATCTGGAGGAGACCACAAAGGTCATGAGAAAATCTGCAATGCTCTTTGAGGCCATCCTCTCCATGACAGGCACTGAGAGGCAGCAGGTCTACCCCCCCACTGCCATACAGAAGAGGCCACCCCGTTCCCAGAGAGCACTATTCTCTCCAGCGTTGCTCTGAGCAAGCCTGTTTTCCATCCCCCAGCTTTTACAAGCTCGCCACAAAGTCCCCTTGCAATGGCACCGGAGCACGTACTTCTCCTCCCCTCTGTTTTCCCACCAGAAAGTCACAGGCTCAGAACAGAGTCCCATGGAGCAGACAGTTCCCAGCTCCCCTGCCTCCAAAACCTCCCGGGGCACAAACCCCGAGTGGAGTCTGTGGAGGGAGGAAAGGGGAGGCTGGCAGGGAAAAGCATTAAACATCCCACTTTGCAAAACCAGTACTTGGACGGGTCTCACCAGCACAGAAGGATTCAGGACGAACAGCGCTACTGCTGATGCTTCTGCAGTAAGGTAAAGGGAGAAGGGTCTGGACACCAGATCCCAGTCTTAGAAAAGTTTTCAATTATTAAAGCAAGGCACCAATTCTTGTAACAAGGCACTGTAGCATATTTAAAGAAAATAACACACTAATAAGAACATTTTTTTTCCTTCCACATCTTCCAGACGTGGCATCACTAGGATCTGTTTGGTAACGTTTCCATTGCTTCTGCCACAGTCCTGAAAACAATCTTGCGCTTGTAAAGAGATGCGGCCCAGCCTCCTCATTGTGATTCTAAACCAGAATATGTATTTCTTCTATTTTTTCCCCCATATATTTCTTTGCTTGCAATTATTCAGGCAAATCATACTCCTCAGTCTCCTGGGACTCAGTTTATTCCAGTAACCGAGAGGGCTTTTTTCTTCTCTGATGTTCTGTTTTTCAGGGCAAGGTTATTTTTTGTGTGTATGATCCTTTTTCAATTATGCAAAACCCAAGGCAAAAGTGTAATAAAAAATGCAACAACTCTATTGCTTATTTTTGTGGTCTGACATTTTCGTTTCATGTCATAATGAGTCTAATCCATCTACCCTGCATTACACACATATCACATTCCTAACCAGTAGCAATTAGAAATAGATATCTGATTTCTTTCTTCCAGAATTGTATTAAAATTAATGTCACTTGTCACAAAAAGAGTTCAGACTACAAAGAGCAACACACAAAACACTAAATATTTTGACACCATTCTTCATGCAGTTCTCAAATCAAAAGCAACAATGTTAAATTCTATTATTAATCCTCCTGCTTGGACCATCACTCTGAATAAAGGCATTCATGAAACAGAGACCTGCAAAGTGTTGTCTTAGAAGCCATGAAACATAAAATTAAAATTGAACCATTTGGTCTTTGGGATTAAAAATCCTCAGTAAATCACATAATCACCAAGAAAAGGCTGAAGTAGTGAACAAGGAGTGTCTGTAGCGGCTGTGTTCCTTTCTGTACAAGTGACAGGCAGGGTATCTCTCGAGTGACAAACGCACCAGCCTCCCCGTGACCTGTATTAGAGATGTTGTACCCGCCGTGGTCAGGGAGCCGTGCTGGCAGCTTTCCATCCCGGGGCTGGAATTCTCACAGCTGCCCACTCACAGGACTTTCCTGCTCTCCTCCAACACACTTGCCCTTATTTTCCAAGAGGCAACAAGCACAGTTGTCCCAGTTAAGCAGGAGGTGTCCTGCACCAGTTCATGCCCTCCCAAAGACCCAACTGGTCTCACGTTGGCAGCTGCAATAAAAACAACTGCTCCACTTCAGCACGGAGCGGCCAGTTGCTGCAACAGCCAGCTCTGCCCCAGCTGATGGAAGTGGGAAACGGAGACGTTTCTTCATATTGGTTACAGGAGTCTTGCCTTTAATTTCACTTGGAAGCTTATCCCTGCTTAGCGGGTTTGTTCACTTGGTGTGTCAGCCACTTGTTCCTTAAAACGCTCAAACGGGAGGGAAAAAAGGATATGGACGCTGGAATAATGTTGAGCTCTTCTGTATCTATGGCTTCTGTATCTGTACCTCTAGGAGTGGCTGTATCATGGCTGGAACACACTCTGGCTTCCCACCTCAGCAGTCTGAGGGCCACCCCAGTTTCAATCCCCAGTGCTGCCCATCACGCAGTTGCGTGCTAACTGTGAAATACAGGCAGTGACTAGAGCCAAGATGGACATGGAGTACCAAAAATTCAGTGATTCGGACTCAGCTCTTAACCATCTACTCAGATGTCACCTCCATTTCATAAAAACATCCGCCTGTTCTGCATCTGTGTTAACGGGGAAAAAAAAAAAAAGCCGAGTCTTGCAGATGTGCAAAGCTCAGACAACAATATAACAGATCACTGATCAGATAAACTCTCAGGGTGTGTTCACTGTGAAAGATAGCATGAATTTAGTTTCCTCGCAAGATAACAAGACAGATGGGCAGTAATGCCTGTTGCAAAACTGTCTCACAAAAAGCGAGTGACACAGTGAGGGATCCAAGATGTTTGTATACAAACCCGCTCAATCTGAATCCCGTATAACTTATGCAGGAGCGTGGGTGAAAAAACTGCACAACTGTTTGCTTGCACATTACCTGAATCTGACAAAACACCCGTGGGCCAGCCATCCTGGGGTTTTCCAGGGCAGATTTAGGAAAGTCTAACAGCTCACCAGCTGCTACTGAAACCTATGTTCAACAAGAAGCTAAAAAACCACCAAATGATCTCTTATTAGGTCCCAACTTGCTGTTGAACAAAGATCCAAGGAGTCTCCTTTATTCCAGCAATCCCTTGAGGCCCAGTCCCTCCAAGAGGGACAGCAATTATAAAGCTTTCGGTAGCGAACCATTAACTTCACAGTTGCCAAAACCCTAAAGTTTCATTTAGTACATGAAATTTTTTCATAACCTTCTAAATCCTTTATACAATTTGTGTATCAGCAAGTGCAGATTAACTTTTTTATTTTCATATAGCAAACTGATAGTTGAGTGAAACAAACAAACGACTGCAGATTTTGAATAGTGATGGTTATTCCCCCCCCCCAATATTTGTATGTATCTTCCAAATACTGAGTAGATCAAAACCCAGAAAGAAATACACACTGTGGGCCAGATCTTTCAGCAGGTATAAGTCAGCATGGTCTGAACGACTCTTCATATATAATTACACTGCCAAATCCTCAATAAGAATTGAGTGGATGTCAGCATATGCTTTGTGTAAAACAGACAAGAGGACCTTTGTCAGACAAGAATTAAATTAAGACTCACTATAGGAACTGTATCGTACGGTTTAAAAGAAAACCACACTACAAACACATGTGCAGGCCTGAAAACAGGGGCAAAAAGCATGAGAAATGTCAGCTGAGGTCTGCTTCTTGCAAGGAAGGGGGTTCAACAGCAAAGGGATACTATTATCCACCACATGCAGAGAACTGGTTTTATAGGAACTGGCAGGCTTGCTGCTCCAAAGCAGCTGCTTGAACATTTAGCTTGAAAGACAGCCTATTCCTCTCATTTTCTTTGGTTTGTTTTAGCCATAC
>NW_009258783.1:2732892-2745736 GCF_000687185.1 Egretta garzetta
CCCAACAGCAACGTGTTTCACACCGGACTGGAGAGCCTAGGCTGAACGAGTGCCTGGTGGAAACTGGACGCGGTCTATACGGCACGCTGAAGCAGAGACCACAGCGCTGCACCGATGCCAGGGGCGCCTGGAAGCTGTCGCACAATTTTTGAGGATGCAGCTCAGTACGTTCACATCCACAAGGTGGTTGTACATGAGCCATTTTCAGTGCTGGCTGGTTTGTCGTAAAGAAAGCCAAAGAAGGAAGCAGTTGGTAAGAGACAGAAACCTGTGCATTCAGGAGAGCAGCAAATGACTCATATACTGTAGAGATGCACGCAGGACTAGTCCGTGCTAGTTGGTGCTGGGTATTACGAATAATAACTCCAACAGCCTGCATTGTAAAGATACCAAGTTTGCAGCCTACACATCTGCCAGTCTTCTTGATAGATAATGAAAACCAGCATACATCTAATCACTCACCAGCAATAATTCCCTTTCCTGCTTCATCTTCTGTTATACAGTTTCATCCGGTCCAAGAGACTTAAAATATATAAACTAACAATATCTCATAAATTGAAACGTAAAAAAAAAAGAAAATGCAAAAAATTTAAGTTCACCAACTGAAAATATTTTCCAAAGCAGCGATTCAGCTTCCTGTGTGATTTTACACACACACAGGTCTTCACGTATTAAACTAATGCTACCTAGAACAAAAGACGTGCTCAGCTTTCCTTTGAAAATATCATGCAAATATCTATTAAATAAAGAGACAGCTGTAGTCTGATACAATATGGAAATTTCAATCTAATACAAAATCTTGCTGGCACTGAGGCTGAAGCCACGCATTTTAAAGGAGAGCTACCAGACCTCTCCTGGTGTGAATATTGAATGTTTTGAGAGAAGCGAGAGAATTCTGCATTTGGAATTTACTCCATCAGAAGCACACGCTGTTCTCTTAAACAGTTTGTTTTTATTAGGGTTAACCAACTTGTAAGAATGCTCACAAAATCTCCAACCCCTCAAGTAAAGTAAGAATGAACCCAATCAGTAAAGCTGAGGATAAGCAGGATTACCAGTCTGGCTGGCAAGTGAGAATTGCCTGTTAAAAAAAGGCAGAATCACATTTCCATGTGGAAAATTTTGGAATTATTATTACTAAATATAACATCTCAGGGTTTTTTTTCCCCTATTTCATTAACAATAATACACATACAATCATCTCTGCTTGTTCCGTTAGATAACAACAGGTAGCAGAGCCAAAGTCATGGTCTTGTTCAAAATCGCTTGGCATTTGAGTGCTCCCTCCCAGATACCCCCAGAGGGGAGCAGCAACGCTGAGACCACGGGCAAACAGGCAGGCAGGCATGTGCCAGGGGGAGAGGAATCAGAAATACCTGCATGCGGCTCCTTCATGGTCCTTGGCAAAATACCTGCAAGGAAGCCAAAATTCCCATACAAATCCGAACTGGGGAAGGGGAGGGAAAGACTCAAGTATTGGAATGTTCCAATTTGAAAGTATCATTAAGAATTATAATTATGAGCTAATTACATGGGGGGGGTGGTGGTGGTAAAAATAATCAAGCAAAGAGGATCCATTTGATATGGCACCTAGAGGGATATGGCAAGGGAGAGAAGTGTTTATTCCACCACACTAGAATATTTCGTATTCGCCCTCATCGCCACAGTGTTGAATAAAGTGAAGGAAAGTGTTGCTGTTTCTTCCTTGTATCATTCTCTGCTATGGCACCCTCTGCCATCCAAATTCCCACTCCCTCTCACACCTTTATAAAATGTCAATGCAGTGACTTTCTAGGAATTTGGGCCAAGTTCAAGAATCCCCATCTGCTCCCGTTGGAGAGGAATGAGATCAGACTGTAAATGCATGGCAGACTCCTAGCGAGGAGACATGCAAGCACGATTTGGACACATATGAAAGTCAGTAACAGCTTTCTTCATTCAAATTAAAAACTTTAGACTCAGCTCTGTCTCTCTGTAATGAAGCATTCATATATTCAGTTCATCATCCATTTAGGTTAAGTGCATGTATAGGCAAGCACTCTCAAGACACTTCATTAATCTACATTTATCTTGAAGATGTTTAGAATTGTAGACGTGCAGGCACAAGATGAGTTTTTCAAGACTTAAAAGCAACTAGGTCTCGAGAAAAGTGGCTTTGGTAGCACATGTTCTCACAGTTATTTAAATGAATTCAAATGAAATATATGTTTAAATCAGCATAAGACTCCTCATTAGGAATCAGCTTTAAGAGATTTTTTGAAACTCTTTGCACTGGGTACTTAGGAGCACGCAGTAATGCAGGTAGTCAGCTTGTCAGGATGGTGCCCCTTGACAAATCTACACAAACACACCCCCCAGGTTCAAAAATGGAATTTATAATACTTTGTCTTTACAGTTGGCAGCACTATGGGAATATATAAAAGACACGCTTTGTATCAAAACATCAGCCTTTCAAGTGACTTGTGGGAACAAACAGAAGAAATAGAGCCAACAACTGAAAGGCAGAGCAGCACACCCACTCGGCTCAAGTGCTGGAGCAACCCTGGGTCAGCGACTCCCTGGCTGCTTGGAACGAAGCACCCCGAATAGAGAAAGGCTGCAACAGTAGAAAAGAAAGAGAGAATACGCCACAGCTCCTGAGCAACTCACATGCACTTGCTCGTTCACGCTCAGAAGTGCACAAATCTGGAGTCCCTTGCTGGAGATGTTTCTCCCCACCTGACTGGTTATCGCAGTAGCCCAGGGCTGAAGTTAGGAGCAGAAGCCTGCGTTCATCCACTGAACACTTCCCAATTTACCATCATGGCACTCTGTAGAGCTGAGATCAAACTTCCTTATTTCATAAGATGGGGAACATAAAAAGAAAAACCAAAACCCAAAAACCCCAAAACCCAAACCAAACAGAAATCAAGCGACTTGCCCAAAGCTGTATGAGAAATTAAGTAGAACTGGAAACTGAAGGCGGATCATGCTAGTCCCCGTTGAGCCCTGTACGGTTAGCCCTTCTGCATTTGACCATCTACTACACTTCTAGACATGCAGTAATTTCAAATCCTTCTTACTAAAACTCTAACAGGAGACTCTTGACTTTTCCATCATCGGAAAAAGACAACCTTAACTCTGGTGGAGCATATTAGACATCCTTACAATCCCAAGTGTCTCTCTTGCTTCCATCTATTTATTTTCCTTCTCAGTCCATTTGTGGACTTAAAAAGAGAATAAAAAGTCCACTTCTTGGCCAAATCCCTTTCATTCACAAATGTGGCCAAGAAAAAAAACAATGTGATTACATCCTGCATGTGGTTAAAGCCTGAAGTCTGCTGTTTAACCCATACACGTAAACATACAGATACATGTGTACATACGTTTATACTCACATATATAGAGAGCGTTGTTAATAATCAGAACAGATCTTGATGAATCACCTCTATTTGATATTTTACAGTGATTCTTATAAAAACCAATCCCCAAATGTGCAAACTATTAGGAAAACATGTGAAAAAACAAAGTCTGATTGGCAGACTAAAGTTGTAGGCTGAATAAGGCATAAGCCTGTTTAGCATTAATGCCAGAAGATTCCCTCTCACTCTAAAAATCTGACATAGCATTTGCTTTATTAGCTCTAAATCAACTACTCCTTTAATTTACATTAAAAATAGGAAAGTAAAAATTAACAGAGATGATTTAGAGCTCAAGCCATGCAAAGGCAGCATTTTTTTTTAATACACTTTCGGTTTGGAAGTGAATGTTACTGCACACTGCTGAATTGCTACAACAGTCCACAAGGCCAGCCCTAGAATTCTGTCGATATAACCATTAAGATTTCATTTACTAAGACTTGATTAACTCAAGGTTTCCTTTTCCACTAATTGAATAGCACAAACTGCCTCCAACTATTATGGGTTTAGGTCTGAGTGTACGAGCAAGGAATGACTATCTTATGCACCACCTAGAATTACAGTTTTGCAGACCAAGGAAATGAAACTTCTTAAAATTGGGAAAAGAAAAAGAAAGGCAAGATAGAGCTTCACCCTAGCCAAAAGTCACTGCAACTCAGATTAACTTAGAAGTCATGAAACTTTAGTCAAGAAAGTAAAAATGAAAGTCCAACCCTTAAAAAGTAAGGTCAGATGTTCCATTAATTTCCTCTGACATTTCTGGGAAGCACGTGATCCAAGATCACAGAAAAGTCTACCACAGGTCACAAATATGCCACCAGTGGTGACCCAAGAGTTTCCCTTCCAAGCTAGAGACAATTACCAACAAACAGAAGACACCACTCGCGCACCAAAAAGTGCCAGAGCTCTTCATCAGCAATCACATTTACAAGAAGTGACAATACAGAGCCACAGCTCTGCAGCCAGTGCCTGTGCTCTGGTCACCTCCAGCAGGAGGGCATTACGGTCGCACATACCCCCGGCGCTCACTGCAGAATCCTTGCTAATGTTTGCATTTACTACTCTAGGTCAGGGCCAGTAACTTCACAGTCCTTACCTACCGAAAAGTGCTACCCCGCTCCACCTTCCACCGTCCCAAAGTTCCCACAGTGAGAAGGATACGCTTTTTATTCCAAGCACCTTAAACTCCATCTAAACCCATTTTAATCATGCACACAGAGGCTTTCTTCCCTTCCAATACTTTTAGTGAACATAACATTAGAAGAGGCTGAATATTTTTCCTTTCTTAATCTCGACAAAACCTTTTTCCCTTACATACTTTGTAACAGGACTGCTGCACAGCATCATGACTGGAAACAAGGTTTCTGTAACGGAAATGGTGATGTAACCTTAAACACGGCACCAGGCCGCACGAAAACCCTGTCGTGCTCCTGGAAAGAAAATGCATTAAAACCTAAGAGGCTCTGTCATCATCATAAATTGCACACACTACTGCTGCATGCTTTCAGAAAGCTTCATTGAGTGGCAAGGACTGTGGTCTCCCCCGGCTTTGTGCAGTGCGTGGGCTCATTGCTACCACCAGCTGCGACCACCTCCACGCTAACAAGGAAGGGGGAGATAAAAATCTGCACTAAATTAGAATCCAGTTTTGTGATCACGGAACGAGTAAGGTAACAAAATCGATGTGAAGAGCAGTCAGTGCTGGAGGGTTACTCTCACTATCTGGCAGTTATACGCTTAGTTATTCTTCGCCGAGCTTTAACACCCACTCATTTCTCCAAACCAGTGACTCTCATCATCATCCTCGTTCCTTTGCTGTTACCAAACTAGCCTTCCTCTGGGGAAGGTTTATCAGCTTCAATGAACACTGGCCACTGTATTTCACATAAAATTTGGAAATTCTGAAATGAAGACAGTAAACCACCACTACCCTCTGCACACAAGAGACAAGTCCAGGCCAGGTGTAACAAAGATATAATGATGCTATTTTATTAAATCGGTAAAAGAATACTGAAGAGAAGTGAACAAGACTTGGCCTTAGTGAACAGCTGAAAGTTAATAACTCTAGGTTAATAATCCTGATAAGGACTGATGTTACAAAGACAAAGATCTCTGGGAATTTAACACAGGGTAAGTTTTATTATTAAAACTATACTACACCTAAAGTGCTCTGGATTATTTAAGGTTTATATAAGCGAGAGCCAGGAGACCTCATCTAATCATCTAATCTACATCGAATGCTGTAATAGCCTCTGATTCAGAGGCCATCAATTTACTTTGTGTTCACAGACTATATACAACATACCACAAAACGAAATAATAAAAAGAGGAAGAGAAGAGCTGATATGGCAAAAGACCCAAGCAGAAGCAAGGGGGGGAAGGGAGGGAACCAAAGCAGGAGGATGTTTTAAAGACAAACTATCTGCATGCACAGTTCTGAAATGCTAACTCCCAACTTCCCTACCCCGTTACTGCGTGCACTGCAGATGAAACAAAGCAATGGAGAATAACAGCGCCACGTTGCCTCTTTGGAAAGGAAAACTCCACCATCATGGAAAGCTAATAAAGAAAATAAAAGCAACAGGCAGGTCTAAGCAAGCAGTAGAGAAGTAATAGTATTGATTCAGTAGTTCATTTTTTATTCATGGATTTTCTTTCCAATGGGTATCACAGAAGCATTTTATGCTTAATAGGTGCCATGACTGTGCAAACATTTTCTAAAATAAAGACTGATTTATTCTTAAGTATAGAAGAAACCCTTTACCAAGGCATTAAATGGCTTCGTTTCCCCATCCAAAGCCTGCACAGAAGGACGCATGTGAGAAACAGGAATATGCACAAGTCCTTTACAAAAATGTCATCATGGGAAACAGCCATATGCAGAATTCAAGAAGCAAAGCATGGACCATGTAAAACAACAGAAAACTGATCCTCACTGAAAGCTCTTTGATGTTGAAACAACTTAACAGAAGGTGGGTGCTACAGAGGCTGAAGGATTCTGTTGTGTTAAATTGCAAAGCAAATTAAAATATGTTTTTATTTGCTAACCCTTGTCTGTCAGCGATCCTTGAATTCTCAGAAGAGAAGGCCTGTGTATTATTAACTACCTTTCAAAGGACGTCAAAGGAGGAAAAAAGGATGCATTCTACGTCCTCAAAGGGCAGTCAAGAACCCTGTCCAAAGCCATTCTGAGAACTTCACTGAACAGCAGAAGGAATATGCGCGAATTCTTCCTCCGTGGTCTATACCAGTCACCCCAGACCCATCCAGCTAAAGAGCTACCACCTTCTGGACGTTCAACTCCAGCTCAGCTTCACTCCAGATCACCTTCTAAAAGCATTTTTCTTGCTGACTGTGAAGGAGGCTAGAGACACTTCAGCTGGATTGGTAGTGCCAAACAGGATAAACGTAGGTCTGTACAAACTCTTGAAGAAACCATCAGGTGGTTATAGCACCGACCTGACACAACACTGAATATAATCCATGAATACTTTGAGAGTTAAAAGATGGTATTTTTGCATAAATGTGTGACTCCCCCTCCCCGCTTGCTCTCTTACGCACTCACTATGAAGTTTATACGCAGACGACACCATTCAACAGCCGACCTGTGCTGGTATCCTGACGGCAGCCCTCTCTGTCCTTGAAGCTCTGGTACACAGTAAGGCCTCTTCTCCCATGCCTTAAAGTAGTATTTTATTGATTTATTTTCAGTACAAGTTTTCTAATACAGCTTTCTATTTTGGGTATAGCTCCAAGGTAGTAAACACATGTCTGTTGTTCATTTAATCACATAAAACGCCAGACAAATCACAGGGATTCACTGCACTTAGGATAAGACACATGGCTTTGAAATACTTTATACTGTTATATTTAATTTTCAGCTTGACCCTGTGATCATCTGTATTAAATAGACATCAGATTTTGATCAGAAGTTTCTGCTTCTTAATTAAACTCCTGTTTGCATTTACAATGGCACTTTTCCATACACGTGAGACATGGCAAGTGGAATGATAACCTAAACCATGCAAAGAAAAAAATATGTTGCTGTCTTCCTGTTAATCCCAGAAAGACACACATACGTTGCACAGACTTTTTAATTTCCCTAAGGAAAAAAAAAAAAAAATCAATAATCAATAATTAGCATGACTGAAATAAAAAACCAACTAACCCAAACCCCAAAACCCTCAGAGGGATCCTAGTCTCAGAGCTTTACAGGGAGAGAGCCCGATTGCTTCCTACTCCTCTCCCTTCTTCTTCCTGCTTCTGGTTTAAATACTTGCCATACTCATGCTTTGAATATTTATCGCCAATTCAGTCTATTCCACATACTTTAACTATAAAACCCTAATTCAGCTAACAGATTAAATCCTATTGTTTAAACTACAAATTTTAATCCATAATTAATACACAAACCAAGGTCTCTTTTTATCCCCTTTGCACTAACTGTTCTCCTCCTTCACCAGTCTCCATGATAAAGAATGTTGTTTGTTGATATTTTGCTTCATAATCTCATTAGGGGTTTCTTCTTCCCTCTTCCATTGGTTTGGTTTTGTATTTAGATAGCAATGCCTTCAGATACTGCCTGGCAACAATTACAGCAACCGCATTCAGTTGGAATTGAAAATGCTATTTAATCTACTGTGACTCTGTTGATACCGAATATTCAGATTAATAGAAAAGGTGGTGGTGAAATTGTTACAGCTTTGGAAGGATGTAACGTACTTGATACCTATTGCCTTTATTTACTGAGCAAACACGCAAAGAAGCACGTTTTCCTCCAGTGAGCCAAAAAGGCATGCAAGAGGGTCAGAGTGACTGAAACCAGGGACTGCAGAAGTAGGTCCCCTTTCCCGCACCTTGTGTGCACCCATGCGAGCACCGCAGGTTGCTGGCTGGAAGATGTGGGGAAGTACAGGCTCAAGGAAACGTCCCTTCTGCTCCCCTTTGAGGTGCCATCCTTCACGCTAACATTTGCACGGCTGCCCTCGGGCAAATGAGCATCAGATGACTAATAGTCTTCTGTGCAGAAGGGAGCCAGGAAGCAGACTGTTAATGAAGCCTTCCAAATGGCACTCCAAAAGCCCAGAGGGTACTGGAAAGAGGCACTGGGATAGGATCTGCAATCTTCTTCCAGAAGCCAGAGCCTCACCGGTGCAGCTGACCTACATTCTCCAACTCAGCGCTGCAGGACTAGCCAAAACATGCATAAATAATGGGTCTGTATCAGCTGAATCTACAACCATGCCATGCTGGTGAGAACAAGTTATCTTCTCTCATGTACTACTCCAATCACCAGCCACAGATGCTAAATATGATCCCAAACCACATGTTTTAACTTGCATGAGGCCCTTTACAGACCAGACTGTATCTTCACAGCACCTCATGTTAGATTGCCATTTATTGACCGTGGTGGTAGTGAGAAATCCAAAGTTTTAAATGACCAACATAACCCTCACCTTTGAAATCTAATTCAAAACAGTTTTAAGACTTCCTTCTTATGACTAATTCCCTTTATCCAGGCATCTATTACATTTAAGAAAGCATAGCAAGCTTCAATTTTTAAACTTGTTTTTAACCAATGTAGTCCTTTCTTGAAGACCACAAAGGTTCTTCATGATCTGCACACCTAAATATCTTCTTACACAGCCAGGGGCAACTTCTGCATACCCAAAGCTTGCGGACTGAGGGTTTCAATGTTTTACGTCATGAGCAAAGTTGAGCAGGCTCAAAATAACCCCATGCCTCGATTTTTCAATTCCGGATTCAACAAGACACATCAGAGGAGAAAACACTGGTGTTGATTTGTATTCTAGAAATGAACACCTGCTAAAAAAGAAAAATTATTTAAGCAGAAATCTTGATTGTTAAATATTTGTAGCGTTTTCTACATTTCAGTTGTTCTCTGCAGAAGGGTTGCTGTAACATGAGCCTTTTGTTTGCTGAAGAGGCAGATAAATTACACGACTAATTGATTGCATATAACACACTTATTCAAATTCTTTATTACACATGGAAAATGACTCAGTTCTAACGTTCTAAGTGAACACATTTTCAGCTGTTATTCCTATCATGGTCGTATTAAAAGGCGTGAGTGAAGGCAGAGTAAGTTCACAAAACCATCAAAGTGAAACTGATTTTACTTACTTGGATAAAATCACCTCAAGCAGGCTGGGCACAAAGTGGAACAGGCATTTTGTTTATGGATCAAATTTATAAAACTAATTACTATCTGCAGTTAGCAATTTGATTACTTTTGGTCCCAATTCCAGAGTTTAGAACTAGTAGTAGAGTTATCCTTTTCTCTCTCAATCATATTCCTGACTCGTCATCACTTTGTCAGCTTTGGAATAACTAACTACTTACTGAATTGAAATAACTAGTTACTTAATTAATTGACTGAAATGGAAAAAAAAAATTTCAAGAAAATATCTCTGAATTTGACAGAAAAACTGCTGTCGAATTTTGCTTGTTTCTTAACAAAAACTGCTTCCAACCTCTTAACCAGTAAATTTCAACAGGTCACAAATGTTCAGGGCAGGGGAGGAAACTTTAAGGCACTTAGATCAGGGGGGTACAGGAGGTTAAGTAGTGTTTAAGTCTTGTATCTCCAGTAGAGAATCTAAAGCACTCTCCTCTGACCTCATCTGGGACAAGACTCACTCCTGAATCACAACACTGGTAGGATGTTTGTACAGTAACACAAAGGCACAAAAGTAGCGGGTGCTTCCACACCTCGCCGAGTTCCCAGTTAAACCGTAGGGCAGTGAAGCCCGCAGCAGTGCTGCTTTACCACACTCCAAGCAGGATCAGATTCATGTCAGACTTACATCCAGCAGAAAGTCGTCAGGCTCAGCTCACCTCCGTTATTCTTCCCTGGAGAAGCGGACAACAGCTCTTTGAGAAGCACACTGTCCCAAGAGCTACAGTCTTCCTTTTCTTCCTGCGACACCCCAGCCACCTCCACTTGGTTTTGCAGCACTGGCTGCTGCAGCTATAGAATGGCCCCTCTTCCCCTCCAACTTTGTACCCTCACCTTTACTGGCAACAACAGAAGCCACCTGGCTGCTAGATCAGATAGCAAAAGCCTTCCTCATCACCCTGCCGCAGCTGGCACCCGCTTTCCTTCTCCCCTCTCTTTTCCCACCTCCCTGCCTCAGCTGGGCTCTGGGGGGCTGGCACAGCAGCCAGTAATTGCACAGGGGATGCGAGGGGCATGCAGCCTTGGGAGGCTTCCATGTCTAGACCAGTGCTGCACAAGGAAGTGGAACCACTTTGTACAATCTCGGCTTCTGTTGGCTAAAAAACACAAAGACTGCGTGCTTTTGTGTACACACCAGAATAAAAGGAGGCAGAGATGGTCAAAAAGATACGGCTGAGTAAGCGACTGTAGGAGCTTTGAGTGCCAGGTGGACATGCGAGAGGCTTGCAAAGCTCGGCAGATGGACAGCCAAGACAGGAGTGCGACGATGAGAGCAAGGATAACAGCACTGTAACAGAGAAACCCAAACTGGTTTAATTGCGTCCTTCGCCTTATAAAATAGTTATAAAAAGAAATGTGAGATTAGAGCACCAGCTGAAACTGGCATGCTAATAAAACACAGGAAACCATTGATCTCAATAAGAATCATTTACTGAATGTGTACAGAGAACTGGGTCTGTAGGGCTAATATCTCTCATTATTTCTTATTAAAATTTTTTAAACTTGTACAGTTCCTTGTAAAAGTCAAGCACAGCAACTGGAGATAACCCATACCCAAATGATTCTGCAGGGATCGTGGCTTCACTGAAATTCTGAAGGCAGAAGATAACCAAAGCTTTTCCCACATAAATGCACGGCTGACCATTTCAAAAAGCTTTTCACAACCTGCCAAAACAGCTTAGATGGTATCACGCCATCTCAAAAAACAGAGGAAACATAAGGAGTTCAGGGAGAAACTCAGAAGTATATACATTTTTACTTTTTTTTTTCCACATTAATGACTGTGCAACTGAGGTCCCTTTAAACTTAAGCATCACTAACAGATTAGACAGTAGCACAGAAAGCCAAAAAGCAAAACAAGAATACAAAAGGAGACATAGAATTTACTTAACAAGGTCTACAATAGGTCCTGGCACATCTCTGCCTCGGGAAAAAAAGAAAAAAAAAAATAGAAAAAGACACTTACCACAGGATTTTGTAAATATGGGTTGATGCTCGCATACCGCTCAGCGTTACATGCGGTTGCAAAAATTCACTCTGTCTCATGAGATCATATGCATACACCCCAAGTTATAAATTTATGCAAGCTTTTGC
Source organism: Egretta garzetta (assembly GCF_000687185.1). Classification (NCBI taxonomy): domain Eukaryota; kingdom Metazoa; phylum Chordata; class Aves; order Pelecaniformes; family Ardeidae; genus Egretta; species Egretta garzetta. Next base: position 2,744,584 of record NW_009258783.1, read on the forward strand.
CAGAACCAGTCAGACATTTTCCTTTATTTCCACAGCTGCTGAAAAGTATTATCGCATCCATACTCTATCATGTCCAAATTTTCCTGGCTTTTTAAATGATCCACGCTTCCTATTTAAAGCTTGAGCTGGAATGCATGTTTAACTCATTTCACAAAGAGTTCAGTTATACATCTCCCTTTATGAAAAATTTAAATTGTTTGGCTAAGAAGCAGTGTCTTTTTACCCCAAGACGCTACTCCAGCAGCAGTTAAGTAAATAACATGAAACAAAAACACGGAAAGGAACCAAAGTGTTTTGTAACTAACACAGAAGAGTGTTTTGGTTTGTTTTCATAAAGTTCAAACCGAAAAAGTTTTATGACTTAAGGAAAGTGAGTGCAAAAGGGTTTGGAGAAGGAAGGTTTCCATTAAACAGATCTGAACCGGTTCAACAGTAATTTGAGCTCTGTATGAGCTCACTTTTTTGCCGTGCCATAGTCAGCAGCGAAGCAAAAACTTCACAAAACACAGGAGGGAGCTGATGACAGATGAGAGGGCAAGAGGCAACACAGGGGCCATCTCTGAAATAATTACTAGCACTATATTATGGCCTGCCATGAGAGTGCCTTTCCCACATTTTTAAAGCTGCAAATGTAAACAGCACTTAAAAAGAAATTTAACTTGAGTGGTGAACCAGGAAATGAAAAAAAAATGGGCTGGAAGGAAATGATGGATTTTCCTGTGCCCCAAGGAGCAGCCCTGGGAAGTGCCGGTTCTCAACGGAGAATCCCACTTCATGGTCACCAGGGCTCTCAATCTGTAGGGAGTGGGATTTCAGGATGATGTTTCTTTTCCCCCACCCTTTGCTGGCTGTCATGAGAGGCTGCTACCAGCTGCAGCAAACCCCGCTCTGGGACATGGAGGAGCTGTAAGGCAGCTCAGGATAGCCAACGTGCAGGAAGCCTCAACTGCTGTAGGGGTCTGGGAGAGACAGCCTGGCTTCGGGAGTCAGCCTCCACATGCACCGCTTATAAGTCAGTTCTGACTCACAGCAAAATAATTTTTTTGATAGTGAAAAGCAGCTACTAAAAATGCAAACTTGCAGCAATGGTGCTAATGAAAAGCCAAGCCAGGAGACTCTGACAGCATCTGCAATTTATGGGAAATGGCCAACC
>NW_009258783.1:2745762-2753909 GCF_000687185.1 Egretta garzetta
CGTGGAAGGGGCAACCTGAGCCCAGTCCCACCAGTTCCTGCGGCTGGTGATGCAGGTGAGCCTTTGGAGAGAGGGCCCACAATCCCCCAGCACTGGCCCACAGGAGGATGACCTGAGAAGAGTCACACCAAACCTGCAGCCGATGAGAACGTGGTGCCAGGGACACACTTAAAGCATGGTGCAGATGCTGCCCCTGAGCTTTCTGCTCCTGTGGTACAGGACGGCGCCCAGGGACTGCCATGACTTCGGCTCTGACAGCTGGGCTCTGGAAGGACACAGTAACATGTGTTCTGCCTGACGGGGACCTAACAAGACACCGCTTCATCTCGGGCAGCATGACAAGTCTCTCTTCTGACAGCTTAATGTTTCACCCGCAGATCTGCGTGTAATCAGCTCAGTGTTAGGATCTGCAGTTAAACCTCATTGGCTGAGCTTGAAGATTAGAGATAAAAACCAGGAGATTTGGTAACAAAAAGTAAAGCGAGGCAGTCTGACTTGTCATTTCCCTCCTCACTACTCATCACTGTAACTGCACCTGAGGGACAACAACTTGCAGGCAGCATTGATACCAGATCATTCCCTTCTGGAGAGCTGGGCAGGCCGTTACAGGTCTCCAACAAAAAAAAGGTGAGAACTACCAAAACCCCCACACTGGTTTGGAGTGGGGAGGTTCATTCCTCCTGGGGGAGGCGAGCTGAGCCGCCGCCTGCATTGGCAGCCCAGCTGCCCAATACCTGCTCAGACGGTTTAAATCCTGACTTACTGAGCAGCGCTTGCAGAAAGACCCCACATCAACAGGTTAATGGTATAGGAGGCGACAAGGCACCGGCTTTGCTGAACAGGAATTTTCCTCTCCAAGGAATTCTGCAGATGGCATCCCACATACTGCGGTAAATCGAGACAACCCTGGGCAGACCTTACAAGCAAAGTCAACAGGAGCCCTGCTGCAGGATCCATACGTTTTGTATATACAAAGGTCATTTTAAACACAGATTGGCTTGATAAAGGTGACTCTTTAGGACACCAGTGCAAACACGTAAATGTAGGGAACTGTGTAACCTGAATAATCAAGATTTCTTTGCACATAGAGATTTGCTAGTCAATTTTTCTTCAGCTTCACTGTGGGACAGAAATGTAAATGGAAACACGTATTTTTGATAACAGGTAATAATGACTTAGGAGAGCCTCTCTGATATCTATTTATTACATTGGCAAGAGGCCAGACAGAGCCTTTAATTAAAGTTTTATTGATAGTAGTATGTGGTACACTTCTACTGGGATAAAAAATGAAGGATGACAGAATGTGGTCCTTAGCCCTCCTTTTATTTACAACCAAAAAAAACCCCAAACCCCAAGACCCAAGAAAAAATAACTGTAACTTCCTGCAAGATCCAAATAAAAAAGCTACTGCTAAAATAAATAAATTAAATAAAAACCAAATTAATCATTCAACATAGCCATCCCCATAGAAAGACTAACATGCTGATGAAGTGGGAAAGAACCTTGCCTAGGCTATTAAGGGGAAATGCTGTATTAAAAAGGTAAGTTTCAAATAAAAAAACAAAGGCAGGAAGTAGGAAAAAATAATGAGATCCTTATACCCTGCAAGCTGGCCAAACGTATCAACCCTTGTTATATTTGTTTTTCATGTGTTACTCACTAGGCATGTTTGAGCACTGGGAGGAATACCAGAGAAAACATGTGGTTATTGGCCAGCAAAGATAATACAGCTAGAACGCAGGCTCAGGTCTGCAGCAGCTTTCCTTAATAAGCATTTCCTATTTAAGCAAAGATTGATCCTACATGATGTGACAGGCCACTGATACAAAGAAATTCCCTTACCATATGATCCTTGACTGTAAAAAAACCAAACAAACAAAACGCAAAACACCAAAGCCCAAAAAAAACAGCCAACGTATATTCAGTGTGGGCTTACTGAGTTTCATACTACTGCATCTAAGTTTCCACTTCATGTAAAACCAACTTTTATCCTTCTGTGGTACAACCCAGCAGTATGTTGAATTCAATGGTTAGTCTTTCACTCAAAGGCCTGAAGCCAGTTTACAACTACCTAACTGTGAGGGACGGACTGGCTGGACATTTGTCTTGCGGCTTTGGCTTGCCCACGGGAAGCTAACAGGACCCTGCAGGGCAGTTGTGCCAGCTGTCCCCCCCACCTCCACAGCCACAAGGACGGTGGCGAGGCGCTGGTGATGCCCTATCGGGGGCGTGTGCGCGTGGTTGAGACCCCAGGCACGGGAGGGGGGCTCAGGCAAGCAGCCTATAAAAGACTGCCATCTCAGACCCCCTGTGCGATCACTGACCCCGCGGGAGCCCACTGAACACCCTGCACGATCACCAACCTCGTGGGAGACACCTGAAAACTGTGCGATTATTGAGGACCCTGTGAGACCACCGAAGACCCTGCGTGACCAGCGACTCCGCATGTGTGACCACCCACCGCCAAAGCAGCATGGACCCCTGCGACGCCTCAGATCCATGGTGGTGACTGTCTGTGCTCTTCTGTTTGGAATTCTCGCTTAATTTCCTGTCTTTCCTTCCTTCCTTTCCTATCACTGCTTTCTCTCAGTTAATAAACAGGTGGACTTAAGACATCTGACCTCATTTGCATCTTAATCCCGCTCGAAAGGATCCAACCTGAAACAAGAGGTTGGTCCAGCTGCCCCTAGCCTCCCAGACTCGTCTGAGGTCAGCTAGAAAGCAAGGGGGCCTTCCTCTCACCCAAAAAAATTGGATCCTAACACTAACAATATGAAATAACAAGAGTTTCCTATCCATTCTAATTTTCAAGACTTTGTGATGCACATGTCACTGAATTACAGGAATAGTTCATTCAGTTACAAAAAGCTTCTAGAAGGAAGTGATAAATGAACATTACACCTTTATAGTTGTAACCAAATGAGGGTACTGAAATATATAGGGGTTTTTCCCCTGTCTTCAGCTTTACAAAATTTTTATGTGGTTCATTGGTCAGAAAGTTAGTGAGAAAGAAAGCATATCTGCTATTCCCCATCTCAGCTACCCACCAAATGACAGTTAAATAGAGCTGAAGGAAATCGGTGTGGTTTGCTTGCACAAAAGGCTTTCAAAAAAGGTAGCAGCCATGTCGTAAAGCGTTTAGACACAAAGTAGGAAGAATCTAGGAGGCTGCTCTGATGCCCACATCTTAGTTAAATCAGCATGGCTCTAGCAAAACCAGACTGCAAGAGCTGGGCTACAAGAGCCACCACAGGGACTTCCCTTGGTGCAAAGCTAAGCTGCAAAAACATATCCAGAGAGATCGTTTCATAACCAAGAAGCAAATATAGGACCAGGTCAGGTATTTAAGTTAAATGACCTACTTGGATTTCTTATATGATAATCTAAGCATGCACTCTTACCCCTTCTCGTAAGTTTGGGCTGATTTCAGCCAAATTTTTAAAGGGTTTAAATCCTCCAAGATACGAAACTGCCCTAAATTTCATGTAAACTGGTGGCCGAGTAAGGAAATACTCCATCTAGGAGTCCAGGCTCCGACAGGGCTCATTCCAGGTGCTACTAGACAACAGTTACAAGCAACAGCCCTTGGAAGCATGTTAAAAATAAAAACAACAACTTGAAGAATTCGGATCAACGGGAAATGAAGTGTCAGGAATACAAAAGCAAGGTTTATGGAAGGCAAAACTGGAGGATCCCCACACTGACTACATGTGAACTGGATGACAACAGGGATTTAGTTATGCAGCACAGAGGAATTCAAGCTTGTGATGCTGGTGTGAAAGATTCATGCAAGCTTATCTCGTGCAGATCAGCTAGAAAGCTTACAGCTTCGGTTTATAGCAGAAATACACATGGTACAAACAAACATACCACAATTTATTTTTTTTTTAAGTTTACCTGACATTTCATTTTCTTTCCAGTCTAATATCACAATCCAACCCATTTTCTTCTGCCAATTCAGAGCTCAGGTAAAAATTTATCAAACATGATGATGATGAAAAGGTCCACTCAAATATACCTACCCACCAGCATCCCTTCTCAAAGTAGGCGTCTTGTAGGATACCTCTGGCTTCTGTGGCACATTTAAGTAAAAAAACAAACAAACAAACAAACAAACAACAAACACACAGCAAAAAAACCCCAAAAAAGCCCCAAAGCCCAAATTATTCAAGCTTTAAATACAAAGACCTTTTCTATTAGGAAAAAAATACACCACCATTGTGATGAACATGATTAAAATTTCAGATTCTTGCAAGAACCACTTTCAGTCATTTTACAAACTTTCTACTGTTTGCCAACTACATAATTGACACCTTTAACCTAAAGCATCTTTCAGTTTAGAAAAAAAAATAGAAACAATTAACAAATCGTCTTATACGGGATGATGCAACAAGGTCTAACCCTGCTGCAATGAGAATAAACCCAGTTTAATCCCAGGCCAGTTATTCAGCTGAGGACAAGTCATACCACTAAAGGTCCTTCTAGTTACTGTCTACTTCCCTTTACTTTTCTTGCTTATTTTGTTCATGCCTAGAGCAGCGTCAGGCACAGACCCGGCTGCAGTCCAACATCATCTCTTGGCTCTGGAAGATACAGACATGCTTGTACAGAGCCACACAGCTTCGCCCTGTGCTTTACACCCTGCCTGTGAAAGGGAACACATGGAGTCCAGAACGGGGCTGGGAGGAGAGAAAGCCTGGTGCCACCATGAGTAAAAGCTGCAAGTCAGCTTTTATGGAGCACACACATATGTGCACACCTTGGCCGGATTTCAGCCGAGGGCCTTTAACTCCTGAAGTTAGGTTTGCAGCTTCAAAACAGCTGGCTCTGGATAAAAACTTTTATATTCTTAACAAACACTCAGGCAAAGAGGAGTGGAATTGCACTGTAAATTCAAGCCTCCCATAAAAGAGACATAGAAGATATGCGCATTAGAAAAAAAAATTCACAGTGGAGACTGAATTGTTTGAGAGTTGAGAGGAAGACAACAGAAAAATCTGATCATTTAAGCTGACCACCTGAATAGCATGTTGACACTCCCGCTCTGATGCCAAATCAACCCTGTAAACTTCAAGCCCTAGGTTCAGTTATAAACCCCAGGCAAAGATAAAGAAAAAGCCCTTTTAAAAATGCCCTTCTACTCCCTTTCCACTAAGGACTTCAAAGTAATAACACTTAAAGCTAGTCTAGGCTTTAACTGTCCCAAACTTTAATGATTCAAGCTTTTAAACTTCCATTCATCCACTCTTCAGTCAACAATCGGTTTACAGAAAGATATTTAAATGGTTCTAAAGAGTGCCACAGCTCACTGTTGGACCTTTTGATTCTCTAGCATCCACTATCACTTATTTACTTTAAGTTTTCCATTAGTCAGGTGCTGGCTAGTTCACATCCACATGAATCACAAGCACCAGAGCAAACAAGACAGTTAAGGCAAAGGAATCCAATTCAAACATCCAGTACAGAAGGCATTTAACAGTCCAGAAAACTGGGAGAAGTTTGCTTTGCTTTTTAACTTGGCATGTTTAGAAACAAAAAATTATCACTAAGAAAGTCTCAAATTGCTTAAACTTACACAGAAATACCACTAAAAACTTCCTATCTCTTAATTTTCATCAGTGACACATTGACCGAAACCACGAGGTACTGTAATTAATTAAATTCTTTCCAAATGCATCTCCAGAAAAGGGCGGGGGGAAATCCCAAACCCTGCTGTCCCCAAACGCACAAATACTAAAGTGATGCAGTAACCTTGTGAGTGCTACTACCCCTCCAGCTTGCAATTCAGAGAAGCAAACAAGTATTGTGCTTTAAGATGTGCTTTAAGATCTCTTTACATTAAAGAAATAAAGGGTATGGCCCTTGTGATCCAGAGAACTTACGAAAAGCAAAAAAGAATTGTTTATTCTACGTTCAGCCCAAATTGTAATGAAAATTAACATTTGACCAGGACAGAAGGAACACTGCAATTTAATGAAACCACAGTTAGTAACATCCCATAAAATGATGCCAATCACTTGTCTTTGAGTCAGCTACATTTCCACATTTAGTACAGCTGCTTCGGGTGACTCACACCAATAATTTATCTGTGAAATAAGCAAAGGAAATCTCTAGCGTGATTTTGTTGAAGGTTTTTAAGATGAAGTGTAATTTGCCTGGTGCTCCTCATTTGAACTTCAACAATTTGAAAATTTAATTTGAATTCAAATTTGTTTTTAGGAATTTTCTCAGAAGCAACAAGCTTAATGGGGGTAATGCAAGAGACACAAAATTGGCAAGTAAGGTAATGATCATGGTCTAACCAGATCCTGTTTTCAGTAAGAAGCAGCCTTTTAGGCTGCCCAGTTGCCTAAAGGCATTTATGTGAAGGCGATTTCTCTAGTAGTGAGTTTATGCTTGAAATATAAAGTTTATATTCTCTTTTCATTATGTTTCTGTTTGCAATGTTTATCTTGTTTGGTTTTCTCTTAGTTCAAAGTCCCAAGTCCAAATTCTATCTTTGCACTAATTAATTATAGCTGTAGGCAAGTCAATTCAGCCTTTGTTTCTCAATCTGTAAGAGAAGGACAATAATAAATATTTATCTACTTCAAATAGATATTAGAAGGATTTGTTTATCCTGACACAGTTTGTTTTTCAACAATGACTCTATAAAATTCTAAGCAGAAGTTACCTAGTTTAACCACATTAACTGACTGTAGTTTTTGTAAATGGCTTGTTGAGCTTCCATATCTTCTCCTTCCTGAGGGATACAACCTCCTACAGTACACTTCTACGCCTCCCGTTTAGCAAGCCATGATACCCTAAGCTGAGTGCATGACATCTTAACTATGGCAGTTTAAAAAAAAAATTAAAAAAAAAAAAAAACACCAAACAAAAAACCCCAGCACATTGATTACAAAGACATTTAATCTTAAGAATCTGAATGGTTGTATTTTAGAGTACAGAATTTTTTTCCAGTCCCCTTCCTGAGGGAAAATACCCAGTAGGAATGGGAGCTCCTTATTTCATTGCTTTTATAGTAATGAGTTATCTCTGATACTCAATGTTTCGTTGACTAGTATGCGTAATCTGGTGCTTTCTAAGGCCAATCTTTGCCTGCCTTCATAGCACTCTAAACATCTGCACTTAGAAAGTAAATTAACTACAGCTGTGGCTGTTTTAGCAGTCAGTTAATCAGCTTCCTATTAGAAAGAAAAAAATACCCTAAACCAAAGTGTGAGTCTGGAGATAAAATAAAGATGAATTTCAAGTCTTGTGAAGCACCAAAACTGAACAGGAAATCTTCACTATTAAAGAAAAAATTTAAAAAAAAGAATAAATGAACTCACCACTGGCTCGAACTTCAATACTTAATTCTACTAGTCCTGATGTTACTTGTAATAAAGAGATTAAGATCCAATACTAAAATGGCGGGAAGGGGTTGAAATGATCCCTTAGAGCAGTCATTTAACAAAGCACCATTTTGTCAATGCATGCTATGCCCAGTTTAATGGGACTCTTCATTAATTCAATTTCAGTCAATGTTGGAAGGAATAAGCTCTTTAAAAGCACACACTCCTCTACCTTAAAGTTCAGTCTCAACTCTTGCCTTTTAGTGCACAGAATGGTAATTACACAAATGCAGCCCTCTCCCTGTATGCTACCAGATGATGGCAGTCAAAAGAATTAAGCATTAAAACAAAGCCCGCCATCAATACAGAAAAAACACAGGAGAGTAAAACAGCTGACAGCACTGGGCTTTAGCAGCTAGCGAGCCTTTTTTTCTTGCATAATTCTGAGGGGAGGGAAGCTCCGAAAAACAGTTTTACTGAAAGCTGGTATGGGGATGGTTCAGCAATTAGTAATTTTGTATGGCAGACACCAAGACCTTAATTAGTATAGTATTATAAAACCTGGGCATCCTTCTGGGTGCAAAGCTAAGTACCTCACAGATTGAGCCGACCACAACCTCAGCACAACAGAAATTAAAGCCTCTCCCTGGCAGATGCTGTCTGTAGTCATCCCACGCCAGCAACATCGTGACAGCTTTGAGGGAAGGAAGAACTATTTAGCCATGGGAAATCACGGCAGTGGACTAGGAAGAGACCAAACAGATACCCGAATTACAAATTGAGCAGAAAATGTAGCAACTTCAGTACCCATAC
>NW_009258784.1:0-25176 GCF_000687185.1 Egretta garzetta
GTGGCACTGCTCTTTGCTCTCTCTTTGCCTACGCAAAGCAACCACACATGCACCAACTAGCTAAGTTTGCACTGACTGTTTATGGAAGTAATTTAAAAATATATCTCAGAGGCAGTATATGCAGAAGACTTTGCATATGTTCAAAGCAAAGCATGTGATTGCATTCTTTACTGGCTGAATTCCAGAGCGCCTTATGAAATGCAGGCAAATTATGAGAATTAGAAATAGAAGGGAAATTACTTAATGAGGCTTACAATGCTCTACACACACACACAGAGGTTTTTTTCCAAAATGCAGAAATAAAGTAGGGATTATCTTTCTTTTTTCCCTTTTCTCCTGAGAACAATTTAAAAAAGGGGAAAAAGTCCACATATTATAATAGAGAATATTCAGAATATATCTAAGTGGTAAGATAAATACCATATAACAGTACCTAAACATTTGAGGAAAACCCTTGTGTTACTTTTATTGTGCAGTAAATTTTCTATGTAAGACATGTAAAATGTTCAGAAGCATGAACACTGTACCTTGGGGCTAAGTTGATTTGTATAATATGCACCCTCCTTTCTTATGTACACTTTTTGTGACTATTGCTCAGTATTTACAAAGCATGAACATGTAGTAGCTTTATAGCCAAATGTCTTCTACTCCATTTTTCAGAATCATAGAACCATAGAATCGTTAAGGTTGGAAAAGACCTTTAAGATCACCAAGCCCAACCGTTAACCTAACCCTGCCATCCCACCACTAAACCATGTTCCTAAGTTCCTCATCTATCCTTCTTTTAAATACCTCCAGGGATGGGGACTCAATCACTTCCCTGGGGTACTGGGCTGTCCAAATGCAAATTGAGACACTTTAATGACAAGGAAGCAAATCATGAAACCCTGTATTTCTCCCTAACACTTCAGGTAACTGGAAACGGCTTTAGCTCAGTGCATACTGTTTACATAAATATTCTCTAATGTCATCCAGATTTCTTGGTAATCACTGTTATAAGTGAATAAGTAGACCTTCCCACAGAAAAATAGAACCCACAAACACAGAGAATTTGCCAGGGTGGTGATTGAGAGACAGACAGGGAACTGATCTTCTGCCTGCGCTACTGTAAATACAATTTCCTTTTTTGTTTATTTTTAAAGTTACCTCGTCTGATATGTATCCATAGTTACATGACACCCATCTCAGTTTGTGTTTATGAAAAAAACAGTATTATTCATTGAAAAAAAAAAATACAGAGAATGATAAGAAATAGTCACAGTGGATGGCCATTTTTAAAACAGGACAAAAAGAAAGACAGGGATGAAAATATAGTGAAGGGTTAAAACCGTTAAGATGACTATCTTATATAGCCTTTGCTTAGCTTTATAGTTGCACTGGTACACACGAAATCACTAAAAATCAATAATATTCCAGAAGAAACTAAGTGAGAAATCAGTGACACATAATATTGGTTCAATCTACTGTATCATACATGTTTCTTTCTGTGTATTACCTTGAGACTACATTAAAGTTGCAAACTGCAGTGCTCAAGCATTAAGAAGTTGAGTACAAAGTATCCTATATGCAAAAAATAACATTTTATCATATAATTAATGACTACCATAATGCACAGTAGAAAGGGATCTATAAATCTCTTGGATAAAAATAGCATTCAAGAAATATTCTTCATACATTTCCTCTCTCTGTAATTAGGAACTTAAATCTCTCTATATATACACACACCTACTGCTGGCTGGCTGTTACAGTGAACCCAAAAAACCTAGAAACTGGCAGTTTGAATGAACAGAGGAGTTTGTAATGTAGAAAAAACACTAAAGCTAGATTTGGTCCTTAGACATGGAACAGGTGGAGCATGTAGAGTGCTCTTGGGAGAAGCTGGCTAATGATCAAGACTTGAACAAGAGAAGTTTCAGGTTGGAATTATGCCAATTAAAAAAAAAAAAAAACCAAAAAAAACCCCAACCAACCAAAAAAACCCCACAAACCAAAACCCCAGAATCTCCTACCTGAAAGATTTTGGATTGCATATCTTATGAGGTAAGACCACACCACACTGAAATGATTTGTGGCACCTATTGAGGAGTTTCATAATTTTGCAATGTGTAAATGAATTATAACCTATATATTTGGCTTTTGGCTGTAAGCTGTTGAGAGCTTTTAAAGCTGTTCTAAAACTTTTCTGGAACAACCGTGTCATTTGAAGTAAGTAATTAGGGCACCTAACTACTATGGATGAGGTAATTTTTTTTTGCCCTGCCAGTTATGAGCAAAGCATAAAAACGTGGTTCAAGGGATAAAAATAAAACTACTTCAGCACTGCAGTCACAGAAATTGCTGGAGTATGCTGTAGAAACACTTGAGCTTGCTCTGACGTGACTATTTCAGGTATGATAGTCACCTCCCAAGGCCACAGGGACTGCAGCCTAAGCTATAGAACCCACTTTGGATACATTTGCCCACCATCAACTCTGTTACTTCAGGACTGCCATACCCCAGTGCAAGGCAAAATGAGATCTTGATGCTGAATCTGCATGCTCTCGGGAGTCTCATAGCCAATTCTGAGTGTTCATTCCTCTCCTGGACCTGACATCCCTGTAGTGCCGAGCATTGCTGAGCTGAGTTTTGGGGAGGGGGGAGGCAGGGGGGCTCTTTCCCAGAAGCTAGAACAAAGGAATTGTGAATGTTTTGTAGGTGTTTCCATGAAGATGTTTCCAAGCAGGTATGCCTCTACTCATTTAGTTTTCAGAAGCTCAGCTAGATGGCTTCTGTTTAAGGACCTTAATATTTCCAGGAGTCAAAAGATCTGATCAGGATCTCTACAGTAATTTTGTTTTCATGTATTAAAATAGGCAAGTGATGGGTTTGGATTTTTATTTTTTCCATAAAATCTGATTTTCCATAAAACCACAATGGGGTTGGGATTTTTTTTTATTTTATATGAAAAAAGTGTTTTACAGAGATAATTCTTAGTAAAATGTCTAGTTTGTCTAAGAAAAAATTCAAACTTCTCAAATGAAAAAAAGTGTATGGAGGATCTAACGAGACTGAAAAGCACTCTTTCTTTCTCATTAAAGGTGTCTTAAATGTGTGCTGTAGCATAATGACTATGTTCAGAGAAAATGGTCCAGGTGTAACTAATCACTGGTTTTGCTATGTTTTTCTGCGTGAGGTTGGACAACAGGGAAATATTTCAATACTGCCTTCTATTCTTGTGATTATCTTTGTATTGCACACACTGTATCAGTATCTCAGTAGTCAATCTATTATAGTTCCTGCAGCAAAAGAAAAATAGAAAATTTCCATGTGCGGTAAACAAAAACAAACAGGATGAGCTCACCAAAACCTCTTTTGAGGTTTTCAGTAAAGAAGTCCCCACTGTAGCAGGATGCTTTACAACCAGTTTTTCAGGTTATCTGTATTTTGAAGCTACTGTAACAGAATATTATACAGCATTCGTGGAGTATCTTAAATACTCTGTATAATGTTCCCAACCTTTACAGCAGATGGTACATACCTTTCAAAGCTAATGTCAGGGGCTGTGCTTTAGAATGTCTGTTGTTATCTCACTTTGTCAATATAAGCTATTCATCTTAATAACAAATGCTTTATTGGAAAATAAACAGTACCCCATACTTATCTCCACGGTGCAACTCCACATACTGCCACAATCTTTCCTGATTCACACAAATGTAACTAAGGAAAGAATGACATCCTGTAAGTAAATGAAAGAAGGTGAAGGACAGCTTTGGTCCCTGGAGCAGCACATTGAGGTTTGAGAATGCAAAGGTGGTAAAGAACTGCTGGAAGAACAGCAGCATTTTTACCTCACAAATGAATGTATAATCTCCATGAAATATGAAGCTGAAACTAATTTGGAGATGGCAGACTGGTGCATAAAGCCTGAAAGCTGCAAACAAAATTTACTACATGGCTAGTGCTAGTAATAGTACAGGCTCTACTAAAACTTTATGATATTCTTTTAAAGCTGAATAAAGTAATTTTACATTCTACTTATTTATTAGCTATTTGCATCAGTACAATGGTGAGAAGTTCAGTAGTTTGAAGGAGGACAGTGTAAGTGAATCAATAATTCACGGCTCTGAATGATAGAACTAATATAGCAACCTGAAGCTCCTGAAATGTCAGCATGCAGTGTGAAGCCTATTAGTAAAAGGTCCTCTTTTTCACAGAGAAGCTAAATAATTATCACTCAGAACAACAGAGTACAAATCTAAACATTTAGAGACAGTTGAGAATCCTTGAAAGGCTTTTGTATTGGTAAGTCTAAAAGTCATGTCTCCAATGCAGTAAATGTTTATCTTTACTCCAGACAATGAGGGGGTGAGCTGTGAATCATGGTGTTGCTTGTTTGTGTTGTCATACGGAAACCAAGGACAGTTGCTGATCATGGATTCCCCATTGCCACTTGCACTATTAACTAGGATTGGTTTTGAGCTCATGCTTTCTGCTTACCTGTGCCCAGGCATGACAACGCAAAGTCAGTGCTCATGCACATATGCTAGATGCTGTTTTAAAGAGCACATTTATTTTTTGCTTATATTTCTATTACAGCTAGAGAAGCTAAATATTGAGAGTTTGGATTTTTGCAGGTGAAAAATGGAAGTAAGCTAGCTGTTGGCTATAAGTCTATGAAACAATAATAATGGCCACATGCAGTGCCAATATAAAGAGACTTGCAAAGTGGACAACAGCACTCATGTAGCAGTGGAAGAAATGCCAAACAGGTATCTAATCAAGGTCTCTCCCCTCACAGTCTCTCTGGAGTGTTCGCATTACCAGTCATGAGATAGGGACAAATTTCTTAATGAGAAAAATTAATCATCTACTTTATGCTGTACTCTTAAAAGTCTTGAGGTGTAAGTGGGCAATTTTGTTTCTCGTGTTAGGTTTGCATTTATTTTAAACAAAGCATCAGGTGCCTTTGCTCTGTTGTTCCTGTTATACTGTTGCAGTAGATCAAAACAAAGCCAGTACCAACTAAAGTGAAGAAAAGTGCAAATCACACTAAATGCTTAAATTTCTCACAAATAAGTTTAAATAGCAAATAGATGGCAACATGCAACAGCTTCATATTTAAAAAGGTCAGATTCCCTAGTATGTTCAAGCTGATGAATCCATATGTGAGGTTTATGGCTGCTTTGAGTCACCAAAGCAGTGCTTTGCAGCTAAAACACCTCAGTCTCCCTGCCCTGCTGCATGGGAAGTGCTTCTTATTGCACTCTTTTCCTACTTGCATCTAATCATAAGCATTTTTTTTCCATGTATCTTACACATCCATTTAGATCATAGCTGCTTTTAGCATACTGAATACCTTCAGATAATACATTATTCCAGGCTGAGTTCGACTGAATGTGGTTCCCAAGTTTCCTAAGCAAATATAATTATTTTTTTTATCCTGACTTTCATAGCTTTTCAGTTTAGAATCTGTTGTCTTGGGTTTGATTTTTTATTTTCTTAAACAAAAGCAGCTACACTACCTTTGTGTAATGGCCTTATCTTGTCTCGTCAATGCTGCGGTAACCAATATAAAACATATGGATAAGAAAGCAATGGGGTGGAATTCTGCAAATACACAGCAGAAGATGGTGTTGGGAGCACTTCATAATAACTGCTTAAGCGGTAGGAACACAAAAATTATGTAGGCAGAATAAGATACTTGATGTTACTTGAAGCACAGCAATAGTTCTTTAAATTGCTATCCATTAACTCCCTGCAAAGTCTAAATCATAATTTAATTGATTTCTCATAAAGTACAAAAAATATTACTGTGTGAACCAAATGTCAGTTTTGTGAATTGGAGAACTCCAAGTAAATGGAAAATAAACAAGCATCAATTGAAAAAAAAATGTTGCATAATTTTAAATACAGTTTTTGGTTAACTTTTTGGAATAATTTTATTTTTTACTCATGCAATAATCTGCAAATCCATCTGGATATGTTTGGAGAATATGGATATTTGTTTGCTCCTGTTGCAAATATACTGCAGCACCATCTATAATACATTTACACATGATGTATTTTCCATTGTTAATATTTTCTGAGTATTTGTCAAAGTTACTGGATTATTCTTTTACCTGAAATCAAAATATCCATCTCTTCTTGGTTTAGCTGAATTTAGAAATTTCAAGTTTAGTGCTAATTAATACTTTAGTTCTACTACTAAAGAGTTCCAGGTAATTCCTAGCTTAATTAATACAAAGGCAAATTGCCACTAACACCTCTGACCTAAGTCTCTTTCACCCAGGATGAGGTAGCCTTTCAAGAATGGTCCTTGGGACTGAGCATTATCTTGTAGAGCACTAATTATCACAGGCTGAAACTATCTCAGGAGGATGCTCAGAAATGCGTGGGAGCCAGTATATGAGTATGTAGCCTCACACTAATGTATCACTAATATATTTCTTGTGGCTACTTCCATGCCATACCAAGGAGTGAAAGTGTCACTGTAAATCCAGCCACTATCTGGAAAATGGATAGATTGGACAGCACTGCCAGCTCTAATAGTGCTTTTGCGAGGAGTGAGGGTTGGTATCCATCCCGTCTGGCCCACTCAGCTTGATGCTGCGGATTTGACCATAGACCTCAAAGACTGCTCTTGGAAATCTGAGTAGAGTAAATAGGAAAGGAAAACATAGAATGTGTAACATTTGAAAATTTCCAGGACTTTTGCTGGTCTCAGCCCTGAAGATCACCGAAAGCGTACTGGAGAATGAATTTGTCCTCTCAATGACTTCCAAAGGCAGATGGGCTTTCTGAACAATCTGTGAAGAGTCAGAGTCATGTTCAAGAAGCCATGAAAAGTCTACTAGTGAGTTTTCCAACTTGATTTTGACAGTAATGATGTTGTCTGATACGATTAAAGACAGAAATTACATTAACATTTTGAGGACTTGAACACATTTTTCAATAGGATTATGTAATATATAATATTCTGTCATCTAGACATCTCTAAATTGGCAAGATCTTCCCAGATGCCTGAGATGCATCATTTATCTCACCTAATTTTAGACATCAAGAGTGTAGAAATCTGAGTTCAGCTAGACTTTTTTTTTGAAGAACTGAAGAAAATGAGTAGCACTTCCAGGAGGCAAGTCATCTGACTTATTTTAAACTTTAAAATAAGGATGAAATGTATCATTGGACATATATAAACTAAAGAAATATAAATCCTAGCAAAGGTGTCAAGCATTTTTATTGATCATTGTACTTTATCTATACTGTGCTGATTATAAATATTGTCTCTCTGAAAGAAAGAAGGAGGGAAGGGAAGGGAAGGGAAGGGAAGGGAATAGACATAATTATGGAGGGGATTTACGATTATTTTTGTTATATTGGTCCACTTTGCTGTTCAGTCAAGAAATTTTACTACAGAATTCACTGGTAATAATTCTATAATTAATATTGGCTTTCAATGAAAATCTCCAGAAGGTAGAAAATTTTATATTTTTCCAAATTCTCCTTATTATGTTTAGAATTTTATCTGGTACAATTAAAATTATTCTCATTTCAGAACAGAAAATTTTAATATTGCATTTGGTTTACTTTGACATAAAATGAGGCCAAGTGTATAGCTAAGTCAAAGACTTACATTTTTTTGCATCATATGTTTCATGAAACTAAAGTTTTTAATGCATGACAGAAGATAGTAATTCTTAGGAATTTAATACTTATCATGGTGATGTTTTGTTTTTTTTTTTTTGTTTTTTACTACCCAAGGTTTGAGTCTCATCATCTTGGGCTTCCCTATGACCTTTGAATTTGACTTTTTTACATGTATTTTTATTCTGTGTTATTAAGGCTTTTGCAGTCTTGTTTTTGGCAAAACTTGATTAAACAGATTGTATATGAAGAAGAGTCAGCCAAACCCCAATCTGACACTTCAAAGTTAAACAGTTCATGTGTATTCCTCTTGTACAGTGAATTATGAATTCTTCTGATTTCTAATCAGAACTTCTTCTAATTCATGAACTATAATTAACATTTGTATTGCCTTGGGAAAAAATCTCAGCAACACACTAATGATCTCAGTTTTGCTGAACACTGGCCTAATACAGATAGGACTTTTGCTCCAGAAGACCCTAACTTCCAAAATTAAAACATCACCACATGGCAACTTCCAGCTTAATGTTTTGGTTGCAGTAGATTTTCCCAAAAATGTTTGTGATGCACAATGGTTTGTGGCATACAGAATTAAGGAATAAATGGGTTTAGACATAGAAGTCCCTTAAGCAGAGTTATTTTGTGATTTACAAATAAGGATAGTCAACATGGTTCTAATGCTTTAGTGTGCCTGATATTCAGTCTACAGTATGGGCCAAACAGATATTTTGCTTGTGAAGCAAACCCAGCTTCTGATTTAGTTTTAAGTAAGAGAGGGCAATACATATTATGTAGTATTATCCACCAGTGCCACAAATCATCATAAACAAGGTACTACCAACAGGAAACCTGGGGAATTTAAGGCAGTTGAAAATACTTCTGTTGTTTTTTTTGTTTTCTTTATTTTTATATATTTATTTAAAGTTTATATTACAGGAAAGCAACAGAAGAACAGTTTGTTTTCCTCTTTGTCCTGGAGTGTAAGAATTCAAGTAACAATTGCATACACTAACACATTTACATTACCTTAACAACATAGGCAGCAACAAATTATAAGAACAATTCATATTTCAAACAAAACCAATTAAAAAGTGAGCCAGGATTAATTTGTCAGCGATTTTTTAAGACCTTGGCAAGTTTCTGACAATATGAGAGCATTTAAAACAGTAATATAGACTGTTTGTTCTGAAACTGTAGCTACACATAGTTATTCATTCCTTGAACTGAAATAATATAGAAATATTTTATTCTTTGACAAAATCAGCATAAATTAAAATATAGATCTTAAGAATTTCATCACTAAGGGCAGCTATGACTATATATTCATATATATATACACACAAATGTATACATATATATATATATTATATATGCAACACCTCTACATTTAGTAGAAGCCTGCATTAAACACATAAAAGCTGCATATAGGGTCTTACCATTTTGTTGCTGTTGTTTTTTACTGAGCATCTATTTCACAGAAGAAGAACAACAGAGAACAGTTTTCATAATACGAAAAGTTAGTCTTAGCTGACTAAGATAGCAAACAGAATTTTAGATTGACAGCATCTAATTATCTAAATTGAATTTTGGTCTAAAGGTGTCACACAAGCTTTTATGACCTAGGAACTTTAAACAGTGGTGTGGTTTTATTACCTGGATGTTTTAATAAGCTTTAATGCATATTTTGTTAAAGCTAGTTTCACCCATTTAGGAGTTACATAAAAGGAACTAGTGTCATGGCTCTGTATTATTTTTGCAAAAGTAAAATCTACTTGTTTCACAGTATTACAGAAATGATACATCATAATATGAAAATTGCCTTCTTTTTGCTTTTTAGTGTGTCTTTCTCCATAAAGTCTTTACTAAATTCTAAATTTGGCTCTGTGAGATACAAGATATGAGTTCCTCTCAATATGTTGAGTTGATATGGTCTAATATCTTCTGCCAAATTTATACTGCAAAAAAACCCCATCCTGTGGCTCCATACAGTGAGATCTGCCAGCTTTAATGATCAAGGTTACGTATAAAAGGTGTATTGCATTCTAGATAACAGGATTTTACCTTAAGCTTCCTTCAGGTAGTTAATTATTTGTGACCAAAAAGTTGTGTGCAAATGCCTCTGATGCAAGACGCCTGTTTGTTGTATTAAGCCACACCCATCACCCCTGGGAACTGGTCCTGAGTGGAATCACAGAGAACAGCTGTTACTTTTGTTGCTACAGCTATAGTTAGATCTGTCGTATGAACCCTGATTTAACCAAAATGAGGCAACACTCATCTAAGCTAGCAGAAGGCTTTAGGAATAATGAAATTCATTTAACTGTATTAAAAACTCTCTGATTCAAAATCATATTCCTGTTTGAAATTTAATGATGTGACCTTTTTTCGGAGGTGTCAGCAGCTATCTGACAGGTGCAAACAAAAAAATAGAGATTTTACAGGGTGCAATAGAGTAGAGGAAGTACTGTGAACAGCACTCAGTTTTGGCATTACCAAGTCCAGCTCTTTCTGTTCTATACATATACATAATAACAAATCATAGCAAAGAAAGAACAAGAAACCTCTAAATAATAGATAGGTTTAATATAATAATTGGTGACCACTGATAAACCTGTGGATTATGATCCTGTCTATTCTGAAAAATAGAGCATTTATACTTGTTATCCAGTTAAAAAAAATCAAATTTTAGTAACTGTGGTTATTCTAAAATTGTTATGTCCTAAATTTGTAAGCCAGTGGTTTTCCAGCTCTTGTTTTAGCCATTGCAAAAATGGGGCAGGAGGGGCCTGTGTAAATCCAGATTGCGCAACCAGCAAATTTGGTACATAACAAGTGCCACGGCCCAGTTTGTGACTGTAATGTAGTGCAGAGTGAATATCCAGTGAGTAGAGTTATCTTTGAACTCACATTGAGCCAGCTTTGCACAGTACCATTTTCATAATCAGTATTAAAGCAAAGACAGACCTGGTCTAAACTGCACCCATCGTTGGTGTCCTCAGGCCACAGCAACGGCTAGCAAGGAATCCTGCCTTGGTAAGGAATCCTCATGACATTATCCACTTTCTTTCAGAAGTGCCACCACCACTAACAGCAAGGGGGGTGTGTGACATGCTTTATGACATCAGAGAGAGATAGAAACGATCTTGCTTGTATTCCTTACAGGAACTATCTGCTAGTAAGGCATGACAAAATAACTGTATTTTGTCGAGCACTATACCATATATTTTTCAATTTGTTGCATCAGAAGGGCACTGTCTGTTTCCTTAACAACTATGTATTTCAGTGCCTCGTACAACATCTCTATTAGAAATACCAAGCAACAGAATTGTTCTCCTTTCATTTAAAGAAGTGAACGCTTTGTCTGATAGGCACAGTCAAAACCACATTTTTTTTTTTTCTATCAGTCACTGAGTCATGCAAATATGAAGAAATAAAGCCAGAACTTTCTTTCAAATGTGAGTCTTGCCTCTAACAGGCAATACTTTGTCTCAACTTACCCTAAAATATTATGGAACGGGGAAGAAATATTTACCAGAGTGGAAATAGACAGAGGTTTGTCTAAACTCAACCTTTCAACCCCTTGCCTTTATCATAATTTCAAAATCATAGCCATAGTTAATAACCTGTCCAGTAAGTCTTTTTATTAATAACATAATGTAGGATTCATCTTAACAAATGGAGACATCTACGTTCCTGATATCTAACAAAGTAACCTCTTCGTGTACTCGAGTAAGTCTGACCATATTATTTTAGGTCTCATTCAAGGAGGTAATAGAACAGTTTTCTTCCTTATATCTAGTCTGAATCTACCCTCTTTTAGTTTAAAACTATTACCTTATGCCTTTTACAATTTTAAGAGATATATTATACTTAATTTGGGGTACTTAGCCTTCTCTTCTTACTTCTGAAGGATCAGTAGGATGAAAATAGCGTATTGAATGGAAGTAAATAAATACATTTTTCAGGAAAAGGAATTGTTTTTCCCCAAAGAAAAAGATGTAATTTTGTTTTTCTAGCGTAACATATCTATTATACAATGAAACTAATGTAGTAACACTTTATCAAAAATTTTTAAAAAGTAGTATCTTCAGGAGGTTTTCTAGTTAGAAAAGAATCTTTCTAAAAGAAGAAATTTTTGCTGACTAGACTGAAATTCTCCCTACAAAGTGATAACGAATTATGTCCCATTTTCTATCTGTCTGTATTTCCTATCTGTCTGCAAAACACTTTTTTTAGGCATTTATATTTTTAATGAACATCTCACCGCTTAAAAATATGTTGATAACATTTGTAATTAGTGAAATATTATAAGCTTTTTTTGTTTGTTTGTTTAATTTTCTGAACAAAATAAAATGCTCCTTTAACCACACTTTGAGGAAAGGTTCCAGCCTTGACAGGATGTAAAAGCAGTCAGTCAGATGAATCTCCCTCTAATCTTGTTTCAGATTCAGAATTTTAGGAAGCTACAGGGTGCATTACTCTCCAAACACAGGCTCAACCTTTCCCCCTCTCCCTCTCCCCCTCTCTTTTTTATTACTTTAAATTGATTTTTTCTGAACTACTGGGAGAACTCTAGTCTCTAGAAATTAAAAAGTTATTACAAACAAAAAAAAAAAACCCTAGTAGTATTGATTGGCATTTTTTCCAGACTCATAATTTTACTATGTAGTAACTAACAATGTTGCAAAATTATTAAAGTGAAGGTAATTTCTTAAAGATATGTTCAACAGTAATCCTTTCAGCACAAAATTTATGTGTCTTCCATCCTGGTTGCTATGGACTTTGGAAGAGAAGAGTGAAAGTCTTTGAGGATAAAGGAGTAAGAGAAATAAGTATTGTGAAAAAATAATACAATTTATGTTTTTTTTCAATTTGATGTCCCAAATATATATGGCTTCCTAATCTTCACTGATGCACTGACTGCATCTAGAATCCTGTGATTTTTAAAGGGATCTTTGCTTTACCTACTATCAAAGAAAGTGTGGCTATTTCCACAAATATAAATGGCTGAGAAACACTATTTGCTGAGGTTGCACAGGGTTCTTACTCAGAACTTACTGTCCCTGGAACTGGCTGAGCTTCGTAAAGTTAAGGATGTAAGAGAGACAGAGAGAACCCAGCCATACTTAGCAGAGAGACAAGAATTTTGTTGAATGTTAAATTATTTTATTGTGCTTGTTTGTCGAGTCACAGAAATAAGAAATTGTAGATGATATTTGCTTTGACTGCAGCTGTAATCTGCTTCTTTTCTGTTTCCTAGAGGAACTGAAAATTACCTATATGTTCTAAGTGAAACCTGAACATATCTAACACTAAGCAAAATCACTGGATTTGTTCAATTATTCATTTTTTTTAATAATTTCAGAAAATAATTTTAAAATAATATGAGTTATAATAAAAATAATAAATAATGAAATTTAAGGGGAAAAAATATTTTTTCATTTGAGCACAATAATACATTGACTGTAGATTTTTACCCTTGTATAGACTGGGGTTTTCCTGATATGTTTAAACGAAGAAAGATAGATACTACTGTGCAGAATTTATTCCTTTAGGACTCAATATTGAATTTTTTAGCTAATAGAGCCAAAAATATTTTATTGTATGTAAATGTACAGATAATGTAAAACTAGGAAAGGCAGTGTTACTTGGATATATGGGCATATATACTTGCTGATAAATTAATCAATGATTACCTTACCTAACACAAATCTAATACAACGGTTGTTTTTCACATCTCAGAAGAAAAGCAGGCAATCAGAATGAAATTCAAAGGGCACACCAAACATGAACTTGTCCATTGCTCTTAACTTGATCTTGTACATGTTGAAGGGCAAAAAGCGAAGGAAATCAAATTAAAGTTGTAGCACTTCAGCAATGCTTTGCTGTAACCGTGGTGTTCTCAGCACATACATAGAACAGTGTTTGTAGAAGGAGATAATATTTTTACTACATCAGCCAGTCTAGTTTGAAACAATTAAATAGAACTTCAGGCACAGGTGGTGTTCTTCAGGGATGAAATAAAAGCAGAAATTTCTGTAACTAAGCGCTAGTTGGAAACAATTTCCCACAGTTTAGTCAGATATTAAGCACCTTAATACACAATGCCAGATATGTAGTGCTTAGATTTCTCTGACGTGTTTAGTATTAAGTACTTGAGCTGAAAACTCAGAGCCTTCTCTCCATACAGTTTATGGCTAGTCTGGCAGGTAAACTGTGAACAAATGACAGACAATAATGAGTTATGAGGGTATGGACTTACTGGGAGGAGGAGGGAGGAAAGCCTGATTTTCCATATTCCTTATTTCTTTCCTCCACATGAATACATCCAAAGGCATCTGCCCTTCACCAGAGACTTAGCTGTCAGCACTCTCAATTCAGCTTTTGAGCAATGTCTGGGTTTGGACTTTGGATTGAGACCCATCCTGCTCAGTTATCAGCTTTAAGCTCTTCACAGAGATCCTTAAGTTAGAACTGCCGTTCCCTTGGACTCTGTAATCATTAACAGAAGAGAATTCCAGTTCTGTCTCCCTACCTGTAGTACTTCTAGAGGTGCTCAATTCTCTCCAGGGATGCAACTGAAGTAAAAGGAATGAAGCACATTTTTGAAAGATTATCCAAAGAAAATTCATGCTATACTTCCAGTTAGAACAGCAGGTCTATTCACTGGAGAAAGAACAAGTCACTTTAATTGAAATCGGAGCTGTACCAAAGACTGCTATCCACCTTCAGGGAACTAACTGCAGGAACCAACGAAAAAGATGTTAAAAGATGGAAAATGGGCTTTGGTAGTATACAGAATCGGATTTTGGTATCTACATTTTTAATAACTCTTTCTAAATAATTCATCCATATAAATTAGAAGGATGTTGTCATGTAAATATATAAATATTGGTAAGATGATTGCCGTGCCAGAACTTACAATTGCTACCACTTATATGGACTCAATAAAGCAAGGAAGCACAGAAAAGTAATTAATTATGCTGCTACTTAATTAATCAAGAACCTCTTAAGTTTTTAACTGAGCAGAGAGAATAAATGTTAGAACACACTTTGATGAAAAACAACAACAAAAAAGTGTCAGGAAGCTTTACCTAAAGAAATTATTCTGTGTATTCTATTTATTGCTTTCAAAACCATATATATTAAGAGAAAGTAAGTTGCTTGTATTGTTATATGCCAGGCAAGGCAAAAGCACTTTAGGATACATGAGAACCAAGTATGAATCAATTATCATTATTAAGACAAACAGAAGTAAAGAGAAGTTTAAATTTAAGGGGAAAAGCATATGAATGTCATTGCACCACAGAAAGGAGAAAGGTAGGCATAGAAAAATGCAAAGTACTTTCCTGGGGAGAGGAGATAAAGAGTACACACTTGAAATGGAGATGAGCTATATAACACAACTAAATTTGGGATATATGAGCAGCTGTTTAAGGACAGGTAAGTTCTACTGCAGGAATCATAATGTGCCTATATATAAACATATGCTATCAGCAGAAAACCTATATAAATAAATAAGAGTCATTCACAGAAAGAAAAATGTAAAAATATGGTCTTAAATGAAATCTACTTTGACAGCTAAACCTGGGATTATCACATTAAAGGGTAAGAAGAAATCGTATTTTTGAAGATGAAGTACAAGAAAAAAGTATTCAACAAAAAAAAGCCAACCTAACAGCAGGCTGAAATCTTTTCAGTCATCACCAAAAATGTTTATGGACTCTAGTTTCACCTGTCCGCTTGCATTTATGACACATCAACAATTAGCTGAATGTGTTTGCTTTGCGTTATAGCTACATATATAACATAAATTCGCTGCAGGGAGCAGGAATTCAGCTGTACTTCTGCTATTTATTATTCAATAAATACCATTTTGTCACCAGGAACAGAGCAGATGCTAATATCTGCCTTTGGTTTAACAAATTATAGATGCTTACAAAATCCAGATTTCATTCTTACCAAACTTTAATGACATTTAGATTCAGCATTGTATTTTAATACTCCCCATGACAAATGTTGGTTTCTCATACATGAATAAACATAGGCATAGATATGTGGATTCCAAATCTGCTAACACTTATAATTTATTCAAAAGCTATCAACACTTAAAATAACTTTCAAAGAAAAAGCACTTGGAGCTGGACTTGAGACAGCTATCAAAATCTATTTATGAAATTAAGAGTGAAGGGTCATTATAGACTGAGGTTACATCTTTGCAGGATAAAGAGCTCTATGAACATTATGTAGGAGGTAATCTTGCCACAGATGGCAATTGGACTGTGAAATGACGGAACTCTTAAAAAAACATTGAGATGTCTTGAGTGGTATTAATGGAAGTTTAACTACCCAAGCAAAGAGTGGAAAATGTAAAGAAGAGGAAATAAGACTGAAGGTATGTTTGCGGATGTGGCACACAATTGATTTTTAACTGAATATATGTGCGTCAGCTGAAAGGGAAGGAAATAATAATGGCTCTGGCATTAAATAATACAGTCAAAGGCATACACTATAATAACCTTGTACTGCAAATTGATGAAGGCAGAGAAATTCAAAAAGGAGATGATTTGTTCCTGAATTTTGCCATTTGAAAGGTAAGAAAATCATCACAGTTTTAGGAAAAAAAGGAGAAAATTCATTATTTGGATGTGTAAACATCAAGGATTGACAGAGACACTCTAGAAAAAATGGGGAGGGAGAGAGGAACATTAGTGACACTTAGCCAAAAATGACTTTTTACAAAAAATCTGCAGAGTAGAAAACTTTCTTAATAGCAATGATCCTCTAATACACTGCATAAATTATGGATTTGTGGGGATAAGGATCCCCTTTTTGAAAGGCCAGAGGTTAGCAGTTCAGCCTTCAAAGGTCACAAGTTTGTCACTGTCTTTCTAAGGTAGCAAATGCAGTTCCCTAACTGCCAGCGGATTATTTGCAGAGGGCATATTCTTGCTCTTAGAGTGGGGGAATAAACACTGACCAGTGAAGACCAACCACTTCAGGGAATGATTTGTTTGTTCACTGTCTAGTGTGTGCTAGAGTGTGCCCTATCTTGTCCTATTAAGAGAGGGTGGCCTGTGGAGAGGAAGGCAGTCTGTTACCAGGGTCAAATGAAACCCAGATGAAGCAGGCAGGGATTGCTCCTTCCCTGAAAGCATTTAGAAATTCGTAAGAGGCTTGGGGGACTTCTCAAGTGCAAGGTGAGATGTGCAGTAGGAAGAAAACAGCACAGTGAAAATGCAGAGCAAGCACAGAGAGACTGCATAGGCAGCCCCTGGAGAAGTCCAGGAGACAAGCGTGCATTAAGGTCTTAGCAAAGAAGGAAAAAAAAAAGACTTCTCCTAGGGATCCAGATGAATACAGTGGGGACATTTGTTCATCCACCTTTTTTATTATTGTGTCATGCTGGAGATCTATTTAGGAACTTTGTACTCCAGTTGTGTCACCATTGTTCTATGGCAACATGTAAGCAGATTTACCTTAAAACTTTTCCCAACCAAAGTTCCCATTGCACAGCTCCTCATAGAATTTTGGGATAAGATACTAACAAGTATGAATTGGCATATAAACTTAATTATTGAGGTTGCCTCTATTTATATCACACATGCCTGTTGTGTTCATACATTCAAATGCTCCAAAACATTATTTGTCTAAAATACATGAACTAAAACTGTAAGGAGAATCTGCCCATCAGTCAGTCAGAAGCTGACAGTCCCTTGTTGCGCTGCCTGTAATTCCTGATTCTACAAAGGTAACACCAAAATTCTGTTTCTGTTCCAAAACTGGTCTAGTGGAGCATGGAAGATTGCCTTATTAATCGAAGATGAACTCCCAGCTGCAATGGACCACCCCAACAGTTGACCAAAACTGTTTTCTGGTCTTTGACTGTACAAATAGGCTGGACTCATACCTCTTCATTAATGTCTCTGAGAAGATTCCAGAACCATCTTGGTAATAGATCCAGAAAAGATTTAATTTTTTTTTTACCCCCTCAGAAAGATCTTATCCATTCTTCTCTCTTATCCACTTGGAACAATTACACCAAGTTTATGTATTGAGTCCTGGATAATCAAATAAGATGTAATTTAGTACAAATTGATTCTTAAAATCTTGAGGACCAATGTGCAGCTTAGATGGCCTGTGATTATTTTCCTATAATGCCAGAACACCTGACAAAAACAAATGGGTGAAAACAGTCCAAACACAGTAATGTAGCTATAAATTTAGTCCAGGAATATACCTACTCAGCCAAAGCCAATCAAAAAGCTCACAAAGACTAAGTTTTCAGTACAGACATAGAGTTTAATGCTGGGACTTATAGAAAAATATGAAGTGCAATGTGATATTTATTTAAGTTTTGTCAATTAAGTTCAAGACAAAAAATCCACAGGTTTGTGTAACTATCTGAGACTCTGCAGCTTATCCATTTCTGCTACAGCATTTGCTTACTTAAAGATCTACCGCAGATATCCAAGAATCTGTCAAGTTAACGTTTCTGCACGTATTTCCTTCAAAGTTCATTCACGAATAGCTCAGATTTTAAGTCTTTTGATGGATGCAGTATTTGTTACAAGGCCTTTATGTAAGGGTCTTTGATATGTTTTCCATGCCTATCTCATACTGGTGTAATTAAGTTCACTGTCTGATACAGCATCACCATAATTTTTATTTAAAAATACTAGAAAAGGAGGCAGCATTGATATCACTGTTTACTTTTTGCTTAAAGTCCAAATATAGAATCTCTAAACTACAAAGTAGAAGACTTAAGACTTCAGGCTTTTCTTAACCTGAAAGGTAAATAGCTTCTGGATACTTACTACTCCTAGGCCTGCTTCATCTTTTCTTCAATCTGAACCTTTGTATGAGAAGCAACAGAAGATCCTGGAGGACAAAAGGAGGACAAATAGGTGGAAACTTGACTCTAGCTAAGTAGGTAAGGCAGCCAGCTAGCAGCCAGCAGACCAAAACACTGGTCCCAACATCAGCTCTTGTTTTACCCAGTAATCTAATATAAAATGCACAAACAGTCCATGGAAATGATGCTGAACCTCAGGCTGACTCCTAGTGGATACAAACTTTATTAGAGTCGGGAGACATAAGCAGACAGATAGCTCATATTGGTTTTGATGTTTCATTGTCATGTGTTTCTCTATCTTTTTAAAGAGCCACACAAACAATAGAGAAAACCACAGACAGAAGGCAGCATTGACAATAATTATGTAATAAAAGGATTTTGTACTGTCTGCAGCAAAGCTGAATAGGGATTTTTTCCCTTTCCAGTCTCATGCAGTACTAGCAATATAAGAAGTTGCATGTAACAATAGGAGACTTTCAAAAGTCACACAGAAGAGAGACTTTTAAATTGACAGCATTCATTTAGGTTGAGTCAGTACAAACCAGCATCACTACATGATACTTATCTGTGACAGTTCACTGTCGTCATCAGAATTTCACAGAAAATGTGGAACTAATCATTTGCTTTGAATAAGACGAAGCTTGAACTTTCTGATCTTTTGTGTTTACTGCCTAGGTAGTTAATATGTCTCACTTAGACATAAGACTATATGGCTGCAACCTAATGTCCCAGCTCACTCATACCAGTTTAAAATAGATTGCTGCCAAGAGTAAGGCAAAAGAATTTTGGCCTTTGTACTGTAGCCATGTTAACTGTATATAAGTAACACGGGAAGATGTCTGTTGGTAGGGTTTTGAGAGAGGACCTGCCTGAACTGATAAAATGCCTATTTTTAATACTTTCTCTTCAATTTGGAAAAGACCCATTTACAAGTAATGTAAGTTATGGCATTGGTGGAAGATGACAATAAAGATGTTAAAAGGCTGTGTCATGCCGTGGGTGTAAATTACAGTTAAATTCCTCTTATTTAAGCAGCTCAGATTTAAAACTGAAAGAGAGCTCGACTACACTGTGAAACAGAGCTGCCTATTAGTGTTGGCCAATTTTAGGATTTTTGAGGGATGCTTTTTCCAAGCTGGCTCCTTAAGAGTAAGAAAAATATACTGGGGCATACTAGATAATCTGTGCTCCATTATTTGGGCAAAAGAAGTCTGAGATAGTCCTATGAAAGAAAAAATGTTCATAACAGTGTACGAGATGATGTACAAGCATGTGAGTATATTGCTGCCATCAAGCATCAGCAAAAAAAAAAAACCCAAGCTGGTTCCATGCAAACCTATGCTCTCTAGATTAACATTTGGCCTTGGAAAGTG
Organism: Egretta garzetta; assembly: GCF_000687185.1. Taxonomy (NCBI): domain Eukaryota; kingdom Metazoa; phylum Chordata; class Aves; order Pelecaniformes; family Ardeidae; genus Egretta; species Egretta garzetta. The sequence continues at coordinate 19,852 of NW_009258784.1, forward strand.
GCGTGACTGTGTTCATCTGGCATCACACATTATTCACATGCCAGTTAATAAACCCTGCAAGGAATGATATTTGTTGTCCTCTTCATCCATGGTAGAGCTAAACTGTAATCCAGACGAAGTCATGGTGGACAATTTAGACTAACTGAATGTTATTGAATGGTGAATGAGTTTTACAGCTCCATTAAATACTTCTTCCCATAACTACGTTCATTCTACCAGTGTTCTTTATCCCTTCACCCTACCTCTCCACTTCTGCACTCTAATGTTCCTTATGCTACATTTCCTTTATTTCTTTATGTCCCTGGCCCCTCATTCCAGGACCCAATCTGCTCTTGAGTTTCTCCAAAAGCTCTACACAAAAAGTAATCCTATTAATATATGCTCTCCACAATCTTGTCCCAGCCAGGGCAATTCCCACCCTTTGGCTCTTCCTAATGGTAAAATTCTTAACATGCACTTATTTGATGGAAGAGCATTTATTACAGAATCTTCCTATAGGTATGCTGCTGTTAGCCTCCTTATACCAGTAAGTATCTATACAATTGAGATTGGGGCAATTGTGCTGCTTTAAAGCAACAAAACTTTCTATTTAGAGATGAAAATAATGGTGATAAAGTCTAATGCTCTGTGATGCTATGAGAAGTTTAGTATTGACCACAGTTACTTCCATCCACCCATTTCTTTACAGGCTTTATATGCCTTTATGCAATCCTTACTGCAAATGGCTTTCAGCACCTTGCACTAGTCCTTGACTTAAGCAGATTGTCTATCTCAGCACTTACTTTCTTTCTTCTCCCTGCACCCAGTACAATTTTCCCCCCTGTTTTTAATCACACAGGGGCAATGCCCCTATAATTCTCCAGTGTCCTGTGGAGATTCCCATACTGCTACATGCCCTGTGATACTCCTACCACATCCTACCTCTTCTGTTGCTTTCTTTTCCTTCTTCCTTGGGAGCAATTTTGACAGGATAGGAATTCTGACAGATCTCTCCTTCCACTTCTACCTGCAAGTTTTGCTGTTCTGTTTCAGGGACGAGGTTAACTCATCCCCTGGGCCAGATCTAGGCTGCGACTTGGCCAGCTCCACTATGTAGTCAGGTTGCATGAGTAGAACTTGGCTGAATGAGCAGAACAAAATTATTAGGTTCGGCACCCCAGGAATTGTAATTTCAGCTTCTGGCTTTCACTGCAGCACTAAAGATTCAGTCCAGATCCCATGATAGTCAAGCTAACATAAATTGCAGCTATTATGGAATTCAAGCTAGCATTTTGGGGTGTGTTCGGGAACCAGATTAAGGGCACTCTCGAGCAAAATTTTTAGCTGAAACTGCAGAGAAGTCAGAACGTTAAAAAGAACAAGTAGATGGTAGTCAGAAAAGAATTTACAAGCAGACAAGGAGAAATGTTCACAGTTAACCATACCTTAATCATACAGAGAGGCTGGGATATTTGTTGAACTGTAAGTAATCACTGTGCCTTCAAAGTGAATTCTGTGTGTCATCATAAAATTAAATATTTCAGTTCATTTGGATATTTCAAATACCTTAGCTGAGATTTCCAAGTCCAGTGTCAAGAAGACATATTGAAATAAATGAAGACTGTTTAAATTTAAGCAGCCTTGAGATATTTATTCTTGCTTTTTATACTATGGCATATAAGAATGTTGAGAGTTAATTAAATAAAAAACAGCAGTGCTCGACAGGTTTTGGAGCATTAAACTAAGTCTGAATGGTGTTCAAGGTCATTAGCTGTAATGGGGTCATCAACCCAATACCCTCTGCAGAACTTGTTTTCTGTTTAGCACCTGTGTTTTACATTGAGTCTGTGCTGATCACTAATGTACAAGTAATAACCAATTTATTTCTTCCACTAAATGTGCCTTTCATAACGGCAATAATAGAGTCCAGACAAGCTCTTTTCAGGGGATTAATTTTCCCTCTGACTCAGGTGGCTAAAATCTTTCTGTCATTTCCTTGATGCTTCACACTGCATGGTCCAGATACAAGGTTGTTCTTTGAAAATGTGCTACTTAATGTTTTGTTATGCTATATCAGAAGGCCAAGTAACCATGGTGGAACTTGGAATAAGCAGGATTTCTATTATTGACTTAAGCTAAAAAGGTTTTTTCCGTTCTGGCTAGAAAAGCTTTATTTTTCTCCTTCAGGTCTGGGGAGAGGAAACAATATGGAACCAGTAGAGCAGAAGTAACAGATGCCATTAATTGCACAGAAAGGTTTCTGTTCCTCAGGAAATAGCTGTCTCGGGTTCTTCCCAGAGTTCTTACTCCACTGGTATCTATTATTTTAAACCTGTCCTGTGAAATAGTCTCCAACATTAAACTGCCTAATGTGAATACTTGTGGCTCTTTTCTGTCCTTGATTGTTTCTACACAATGCAAAGCACATTCTCAGCAGGAATCCCGCTGGGGCATGGTGTATTGTACATGTAATTGCTGAATATTGCAGTTGCCCTCCAGCCATTTGTACCTTATCTAAATATTCGCTACTATTCAGCCATGCATATTTGCCTCATAGACAGGTTTGTCTATGGGGAAAGAATTATAATCAAATGAAATAAAGAACATAGGTGAAACGTCTATGTAAGCAATAATATACTGGCATAAAATAATTATTCATTCAAACCTAACAAAACTTAGTATCATTAATCCACTTAATTTTATCCTCACAGGGACTGTTAGTGGAGATTTTATTCTAGCCAAAAGTTTATAGATTAATTTTTAGCTGATATTACTGAATATTTCTTCTCATGTCGAAGAATGTGTTTACAGAACATTCATGTCACAATTTGAAATGTGGACACAATCTTTTTGCATTGTGTCATGATATTCAGTCTCTTTATACATCTATACCCATTGCATTGCCTTCAGACTTTACTGTAGAAACTCCTTTCATAAAGGACTGTGAGGAAATAAAAAAATTTAGCAGTAGACTTGTTTTGGAGTATTGTATGTCTTGAGAGCTGAGAGGTAAAAAGGCACATTCAATACAAGTTGTACAGGCACAGTCTGGATGTGGAGACCTGTAGAGTTTACAAGCAAATGACACATAAATCCAGAAAATTATTATTTATTACAAGCTCTGAACCCATCATCCTAAATCACTATTTTCTAACTGCATTAACCCAATTTGAACTATTCCCTACAGCTTGGTTATCATTTCAATTACATTTTTATTTGAAAAACTTCAGTGTACTTTGAACCCTTCGGGCCAGGAGAGGTGAACCAACATCTGCAACACTGCAACTCAGCATAGACTACAGATCTTGCAGATTTCTCTATAAAAGATAATCAGTCATTACTCAATTCAAAATTGACTGTGGCATGTCATAAATATTTAAGCTGGGCTTTTTAAAGTTAGGGACCTAGCACAACACTAAAACATGTATTTTTAAAAAAATCATACTGTTTTCCCATGGCTCAAGGCATCCCTCATTACCACTAATGCAAATACCCAGACCTTCTGAATCTAGGCTGCTTTCACAAAGACATTACACTTTGAACATTGAAACTAGAAAATGTTTCAGCCAGAAGTAAAATAAATAAATAAAATCAGATCAGTTGGCTAAATCATCAGATCTTAGCATAGTAACTTGCCTGGGGCATATACGTAATCATCCAATTAAAAGAACATCATGATGCAATCTAGTAAGCTATCAAACTCAATGCTAATGATGGGGAAAATCATATGTCATATGGTATCTGAGAAAAAGGGGAAACTTAAGATTTGGTCTATGTGAAATTATTGCTTGAACAGGGAGCAATGGGGTGAGCAGTTTATGTCCTAGCTGATGTTGGAAGGAAAAAAAATAGAGTGGTGGTGGGGTTTTTTATGTGTTAGATTGTTATTTTAATTTGAATAAGGCGTGCTGCAACAGTCTTTTCCTAACTGAAGATCTGTGGCTAACCTTTCTAACCCCAGCAATGATAGCGTATAAAGTGGTTAAAAAAAGGCTGTATCTACGGAAATGCAGATGCAGATTCTTTCCCAGTATCAGTTACTTGTGAGAGGAAATTCTGCTGCTAGTCAGAAAGCACTGACAAATATGCCAAGTGTTTACTACAGAAAGCCAAAAAACCAGGATCTTCAAACCTTCATTAAAAATAGCCTCAAAAAAGATGCAAGTGGTTCACCAGCTGAACATCATGTAACATTTAAATCCTGACTTTTTTCCCATGTCTAAAATATTCAAGTCATCAACTGTGCTGAAGCAGCACTCTGTGGTGTTAGTTAACCTTGAATCTGAAAGTATTTAGGTTGATTCCACAGCCTGCCTTCTCAGAAAGAAAACTGATGTTTTCTTCAGCCCTGTTAAATATGCTTATTGTTCTAGAAGCTTTATAGACATCTATAAAAATAATTCAATCATGACAAAATAATTGATAAATGGGAACAGAACTCAGAAAGTATGAATGAGTTGCGACCTGCTCTAGACAGTGCCCCCATCAAGTGGGAATAGGTTTTTTAATAAGAATGCTTCTTCACTGCTAGGTCTAGACTTGAAAAACACCTGCATGTGGTAAGATTATACACCAGTCTCTAGTGGGCTGAGTTAGACAGGAAAGCACATATGCAGTGGGTAATTTTTGCAATGGCCTGTATTCCCATGCATCACTGCCTGATGGTCCCAGGTTTCATGACAGGTAATCCCACCTTCACAATTCCCCAGTTCTCTGAGATCTCTCTCATGCAGGATGAGAGTAGTGCCTTGACCCATCTAACCCTTGTAAATTTTGTGATATCATCCATGCCATAATGACAGCGTGTTTACCACCTCCCTGGCTAGCTCTGCCTAATGTGGCTGGTAATGTATTTAAATGTGAGTTATTGAAATGAAAGTAGCAGCCAAATAAAAGCATGAAATCTTGATCCCCTGATTACTAAAATAAATTATGACTGCTCCAGAATAAATGTAACATGATGTTAATTAAATGCAATGTGACAGAACATGTAATAGACAAACAGGGTTTTTTCCTTTGGACGGGGCTCTAAGCAACCTGATCTAGTTGAAAATGCCCTTGCTCATTGCAGGGGGTTAGACTATATGGCCTTTAAAGGTTCCTTACAACCCAAACTGGTTGCTATTGAACAGATCCAAGAAATAAAAAAAAATCTGTGCTCACTTTTACTGATCCTGTCCTGACAGTGTCCCTGACCCCTTTAAAAAATAGCTACAGTTGGTGGAGCTGACTTTGTTGGTTGCTCATTTCTGTCTTTTCAAAGGAATCATAGAATCATAGAATGTTTTGGGTTGGAAGGGACCCCTAGAGGTCATCTAGTCCAACCCCCCCGCAGGAGCAGGGACA
>NW_009258784.1:25444-31858 GCF_000687185.1 Egretta garzetta
CCTTCTCTTCTCCAGGCTGAACAACCCCAGCTCTCTCAGCCTGTCCTCATAGGAGAGGTGCTCCAGCCTTCGGATCATTTTTGTGGCCCTCCTCTGGATGCGCTCCAACAGTTCCATGTCCTTCTTGTGCTGAGGGCTCCAGAGCTGGACGCAGTACTCCAGGTGAGGCCTCACCAGAGCAGAGTAGAGGGGCAAAGAGGGGAAGACTCTGGAAGTAAACCTGCTCTGAAAACCAGAATCCAGAACTGTCCATACAACAGTATTATGGCTGTGGTAGGAAAAACCTGCCCTTTAACACATGAAACTAAAGGCCATAAACTGGATATTGCAGATTGTTGCTGGAAAGGGAGGTAGCAAAAGATCATAGAATTGTTTAGGTTGGAAAAGACCTTAAAGATCATCAAGTCCAACCGTTAACCTAACCCTGCCATCCCACCACTAAACCATGTCCCTAAGCACCTCATCTATCCTTCTTTTGAATACCTCCAGGGATGGGGACTCAACCACCTCCCTGGGCAGCCCATTCCAGAGCCTGACAACCCTTTCTGTGAAGAAATTTTTCCTAATGTCCAACCTAAATCTCCCCCGGCACAACTTCAGACCATTTCCCCTCATCCTATCATCTGTTACAAAGGAGAAGAGGCTGACCCCCACCTTGCTACAGCCTCCTGTCAGGCAGTTGCAGAGGGCAATCAGGTCTCCCCGCAGCCTCCTCTTCTCCAGACTGAGCAACCCCAGATCCCTCAGCTGTTCCTCATAAGACTTGATGATGATTCTTTTATGAACTTTGTATATTAGGAAACCAAAGAAATTTCCTTTTGCATGGCACTGACATCTTACTGACATCTTTGAGGGAAAAAGAGAATGTTTATTCAGCTGTTATAAAATATCATAAGACTTTCAAAATTTGTTATTATTCAACATAAGTACAAATTGCTGTAGGAAGCAATTTTCTATAATGTTAAAGGAATAGAAAAATGTTGTAACACAGGTTGTTAATTATGTGAAAATAGCTACAGTTCTGAAATGTTTTGTTCTGAGATAACACTTAAAGGCAATTTTTACCTTTCCTATAAAGCAAAATTATGAAAAGCATATTTGCCAAGATGATCAAAACAGTCAGGGGGTTTTTTATGAAATTAAAAGATTTCCTCCTTCATTCAGTTTTTAATTCTTAAAGAGATAACTATGTATTCAAAACAATTTCCTTCAAAAACAAAAAGAAATTCCAAAAATGTGGAAAGGATCTTCTCTGGTATTTTTTAAGCACTTTGTTGCAATAGAGTTGGTTTTATACAATATTTAAGTTTAAATAATTCATAATTTCAGATAAAAAATTTTATCATCTTCTCTAACATGGATTACATGATAGATGCTGATCAACTCTTCCTTTTGGTCAATTATCTAGAAATCAGGCTAGAAAATGGAGAGGCACAGGACAACACTCAGGCTGCTATTAGAACAGACATTCCATCGTGCTTGTGCTATCCTGAGAAAATTAATAAAAGTACTAAAAAGCAGATCAGTTCTGCATAAATCCTAAAATGCCACGTTTTCCAAAGCAGCTTATGTTCTGTGTACAGCAAATCATTCATAAAATCAGAAAATCTTTCAAAAGGTGCCAAAGAGGCTGCTATCTTGGTGTCACAAAGGTGCTGGAGACAGAAAGAAGTGCTTTGTCGTGACTATTACCCACTGCTTGGAGAAGTAACTGGCAAGTTATCAGCTCAACAGTAGATATTCAGAGTTTGACCAGAATTTGACCAAATCTGCTTAGGGCATGACAGATCATTCCTTCTGCAAATATATTACAGACTACTTTAGGTAATAACTTCTTCTGGGTTTAAAATCCATGCCATGACCATTATTATTAGTATTTAACTCTTCATAGGAAGTTCAATAGCTCAGTGAGGTCTATGCAGCAGTTCATGAACATTTCGTGGAGTATGGACCCTTATATCACTGTGATTTAGTAGCAGTTTGAACTTCTTCACCAATTAGAAGTAGGTAACATGAGCTTTACTCTTACATCACATGCAGACAGCTATAGAAAGACATTGAGAAGCTTAGTATTTGCAAATTTCATGAAAACCTGTATCAAAACTGCTGAGGCATAAAAGAAACTTTTATTTTCATAGCCATGGCAAAAAATCAGGACTGTACCCAAATTTAAAACTAATTTTGAAAGGGAATTTCATAAGTTTATCATTACTGTACAACATGAATATTGTAACTAGTCCCATCGTTGTTACATTGCTATAACTGCGTGAACAGAGCTAGGTAAGCATGAAGTCTGGTTTTGCAGGGTTTTGGAGGGGTTTTGTCTTTATGTTTTTCCAGAATATTATTTGTTGTTTTGAAAGTACAGAAGTATTATAACTTGCCCATAAGCACCAGCATAATATGAACAATTACCCACAGCTGTTGCAATCACTTAAAGTTGTTCAGTAAATGTCATTTCTCTGTGGGAAATTTCAACATTTCAGAATTTGTAGATGCTGTAAAGCAGAATAAAAAGTGAAAGTTCAACTCAACTATGAAGCAGAAATTAAAAATTATGTTGATAACATTTTTGATTCGGTTTAAATAATTTGCATATATTAAATAGTATATTGTATATAGTGATATCACATAAAACATTAAATATAATATACACTTATATGTATGGGGTTTTTCATTCAACCAATGAATTAACATCATGGTTTTGAAAAAATCCATTTAGAAGCAGAAAAAACTCTTACACTGGAAAATACTGAACTAGTTCTTGAGGACTGTAATTTCCATCATGCTTTGAGGAAAAAAGAAAAAACACTTAAGTCAAAAAGGATCTTATTTTTGGCTAATGTGCCCAGCACATTGAAAATAATCAGCTAATCTTTGAACTCTACTAATGACAAAAGAAAACTGGCCACCATGCCATGAGTTGGAGACACTTAATGACATAAGAGATGTTGTAGGTGAAATATATATGGACTGAACCACTGAGCAATTAAGAGAATATTTAGCAGGGGAACCTGCTAATCACTCAGTATGCTATTTAGTTTGCGCAAAAAGGGCATATTTTAGAACAAGGAAGCTGAAGATGATTTTTACTAAATCTTTTATTTTAATAGCTGTTTAGCACGAAGGTATATAGATTTACCAATGTTAGCATTGTTCTAGCCACTAGCAACAAGCTGATAATATTGAAAGTTAATTTGGGACTCTGGCTCTATTATTTGCTACTCTAATTACTTGCCTTAGTGAGCAAAGCAGCCTGAGGAAAATAAACTGGAATAGCACCACATCAGGAGACTGTGAAATGATAGAAGCTCCAGGCTAAGTGATCTGAGGTGTTGCCATTTGGAGAAAGACTTTGTATTCTAGGTCCTTTGCCTAAAGTGTATTTTCTCTTCTGAAGATTTTTTATACCAAAGCGCTGTTTGATTTCATGACATCATTTTCAATAATTTCCTAGGAATTAAGCTTTTTTTTTCATCCCCTTGGCCTCACTTCTCACCCAGTGATTCAGATTTGAAGAGGTAATAAGAAAAAAGGAAAATTCCCTTTGAAAATATCACTTGAAATGCTTTAATAACTCCTTTGCCTCAGAGTGAATATTGAGTTGTGCTGCTGATAGGCGTGGGGAAGGGTTGCAGCAATTAAATGGAACCCATTGTTATTCTGCAGTGTGTCATTTTTGTTCAATGATCTTCTAAAGAAATAGGCAAAGAGAGTCTGTTTAGTACTAATGATGGTTTCTGAGGAAATAGGAGAAGGATGCCCTTTTACATACCGTGTCACTGTAATATAAAAGATCATGCAGAGCATTCCACTTTGTGCTAATTTAAAATAGAAATACATATTGTAATAGAGGGGACCAATATACAGCTGTGGTTTTCTTCTGATGTTTAGTATGATATAAAGTAAAATGTTAATGTATCTGCAGTTTAATTTATGATTTACTCCTAAAACCATGCCACAAATATGCACACCAAATAAAAGGTAGCCTTTACATGCTCCTCCTCTTCCTATGACTAGCTTAAACTGTAGAATGGAATTTAATTAAAGCCCCTACTCACTTCAATAAGAGAAGCCTTGTCAGTTGAATTGATTCTTGGTCAAAGTAATATTGATTGGATAAAAGCAAATCCATTTCTTTCCCAACAATTAAAACATTTAAATAGGCTCTGTCTCCCTTTTGATGAAAGGACATGAAACTGCTGGCAGCTGTCCCTGTGGCTGATGTTGATCATTAGCAAATGAGTTAATGTACATTTATATTAGTACTCATATTGTTTTATTATAATATTCTGCTACATTAAGGTCTCTAATGTCCATCCATTAAAACCTGGAGAGTCATATAAAATGTCCTTACTATATTCTGGTGCAAAAACTGTTTCAAATAAGTGTTTTTATTTCTGGATCTGAGCCTGTACTAAGTGCTTTAGTTCTCATAGTGGATATCAAAATCTGTTTTAGGTGTTGAGCCCTTCTAAGTTACCGCTTACTTAAACAGTTTAAAAATTATTTAAATGGCATATTTCAGAAATCAGATCTAATTTACTTGCAGATAACTGGTTTAGCAGTTCTTAAGGCTAAAAATCTTTTCCCCAAACCTTCCACACAGTGCATCCCAAAGAAACTTACATGGAAATTTCTGCCTTTAGCTTATCACTTCTGTTCAAGGTGTAATACAGCTAAGACTTCAGAAAACGTTAAGACTTCTAAGACTTTTGAGAACTCACTTTCCCTAGCAGAATAAGATCAAAAGTGAACACTGTGTTACACATGAGGTCCATGTAAGTCTGTATGCTGTCTCCAGCAATAACCATTAAATGTTTAGAACTGCAATATAAGAAACAGCATGTGTAGAGTGATACTTCCCCCTGCAATATTTTCTTGTTGGTTCTTGTATCAACTTTAAGGTTACCCGAAGGATCACGCAGACACCCTGCTGTCTGCTGGTCAAGGAAACACAGCATACACAGTATGGATGCTCCAAGTGACCAAGTTTATTTTTGAGCCCTAAGCTTTATAGCAAAGCCGCATCCTAGTCCTGCCAGTCACTGTGTGGTCACGGTGACGTCCTCTTGCTCCTCCTCTTCTTGGCCTTGCGGTTACTGCCCATTTGGCTTCTGCACTTCTTGCATCCCACATTTTCTCAGTGGTCTCTGATGTAGTCCTCCATGGGCTGCAGGGGCACAAACTAATTCTCCATCATCTTCTCCACTGGCTACAGGGCATTCTTTGCTCCAGTGCCTGGAGCACCTCTCCATCCTTCTTCACCAACCTTGGTGTCTCAAGGCTGTTTCTCTCACATTTTCTCACTCTGCTCTCCCAGATACTGTTGCACAGCATTTTTTACCCTTTCTTAAATATATTATCACAAAGGCATTACCAATGTTGCTGATGATGAGTGGTGGCTCTGCTGGAGCTGGCTGCAACCAGCTGTGTCTAATATGGGGGCAGCTCCTGGTGTCTTCTCACAGAGGCCATCCCTGAAGCCCCTCTACTACCCAAGCATTTCTATGTAAATCCAATACAGACAAATATATAACACCTGTAATTTTCTACAGTCTACATGTATTTGCAAAAACCTTTCAAGACAGTGGCACAGTGGGAGGGATGCCACTGGAGTACACCCAGTCCCAGCACTTACTGCTTCTGGATGTGGAAATAGAAGGACTTATAAAGAAGAACAAATCTGAGAGAAAGGGTACCAGAAGCTCTGTAAAGTTTGAGCCTTGTTGGCAGTAGCTTCAGACCTGAGACCGGAAGCTCTGCCAGACTGGAGTTCTTTTTTTGCTGTCAGTTATATACCCTTTAATTTGCTTCTATGTCTGTCTGTAATGAAGTTAGTTTTTAAAACAATTACATGCCAACAGTGGAATGAGAACATATCGTAATAAGAAATAAAAAGTATTTATTATGTCTTTGAAGTTGCAATAAATCTTTTCTTGTAGTTCAGAACTTGTGACATTGTTTACTTGCTGAAATACACTGCAGTCAGTTTAATAGGGACTGCTGGAGAAAATGCATCTTTTTCAGCAGATTGTACTACAGAAGAAAACAGAACTTAATATTTCTGTTTTCATGGCATTGCTTGCTTATGTCTGTGTTTATCCTCCTTCAAGTATCTGGAATCACAAGAATGTGACAGGGGATGGCCATACTTGTTTCTAATGAAATTTTTAGACAAGAGCATCACATTGGTAATCCTACAGAAACTCATTCTACCATTTTATTTATTTTATTTCATTTATTTCATTTATTTCATAGAATCCTAGAATGGTTTGGGTTGGAAGGGACCTTAAAGATCATCTAGTTCTACCCCTGCCCCGCCTTGGGCAGGGACACCTTCCACTAAACCAGGTGCCACTAAACCACACTCATAGTGAAGAATTTCTTCCTTATATCTAATCTTAACTACAC
>NW_009258784.1:31906-38195 GCF_000687185.1 Egretta garzetta
TCAGTATACACATTTGTAAAAACTCCCACTCCAGCTTTCTTGTAGGCCCACTTCAGGTCCTGGAAGGCCACAATAAAGTGTCCGCAGAGCCTTCTCTTCTCCAGGCTGAACAAGCCCATGTCTCTCAGCCCATCTTCACAGGAGAGGTGCTTCTGCCCTCTGATCATCTTTGTGGCCTTCCTCTGGACTCACTCCAACAGGTCCATGTCCTTATGTTGGGGGCCCCAGAGCTGAACGCAGTACTCAAGGTGGGGTCTCTGTCCTAGTTTCAGCTGGGATAGAGTTAATTTTCTTCATAGTCACTGGCATAGTGATGTGTTTTGGATTTAGTACTAGAAGAATGTTGATAACTCACTGATGTTTTTAGTTGTTGCTAAGTAGTGCTTAGACTACTCAAGGACTTTTTGAGCTTCTCCTGCTCAGCCAGGTGCATAACAAGCTGGGAGTACAGCACAGCCAGGACAGCTAACCCAGACTGACCAAAGAGCTATTCCATACCATAGAACGTCATGCCCGGGGGGGAGTTAGTTGGTCAGAGAGGGGGAAGAGTGATCACTGCTCGGGGCGGGCTGGGCATCTGTCAGCGGGTGGTGAACAATTGCATTGTACATCACTTGTTTTGTAAATTCCCTATATTCTCTTACTATTATTATTATTATTACTATTGTTATTCTTTTATCTTATTAAACTGTCTCTATCTCAACACACAGGTCTTACTTTTTTTTCCGATTCTCTCCCCCATGCCACTGAGGATGGGGGGATTGAGCGAGTGGCTGTGTGGTGCTTAGTTGCCAGCTGGGTTAAACCATGACAGTCTCACAAGAACAGAGGGTGACAATCACCTCCCTCAACCTGCTGGTCACACACCTTTGATGCAGCCCAGGATACAGTTGGTTTTCTGGGCTACAAGTACACATTGCTGGTTTATGTTGAACCTCTCATCAATCAACATCCCCAAGTCCTTCTCTTCAGAGTCTCCTCAGTCCATTCACCGCTCAGCCTGTATTTGTGCTTGGGATTGCTCTGACCTGTGTGCAGGACCTTGCACTTGGCCTTGTTGAACTTCATAAGGTTCACATGGGCCCATCTCTCAAGCCTGTCAAGATCCCTCTGGATGGCATCCCTTCCCTCCATTTTATTTTATTTCATTTCATTTCATTTCATTTCATTTCATTTCATTTCATTTCATTTCATTTCATTTCATATTATCTTAGGATGCTGAGAAGCAACTAAAGAAGCTAATGTTGTTTAAAGTCATGTACCTGATTGTTAGTACATAATAGCGTAATCATAGGTTTTGTGTAAAATAATGCCACAAGCTATGGGAGAAAGCATGGGTTGATATTTTAAGTTTACTGTGTATGGTCTAGTTACAACTGGCAGGGATATAAAATATGTATTATGCTTTGATAAAAGGAATCGGACATATTTTTCAATGTTAACACTGGAGTGTTAAACTTCTAAGCTTTTAAAAATTGAAACCTTCTCAGCTACTGTAGTAAATTATATGCTCTCTCTAAGCAGTTACCTCATTCCATTTGCCTGACTGACATAGACCTCACATCCCCATTTGGAATTCTAGAAAAATGAAAGCTCAAGTGTGATGATTTTATTTGCTCTTTCTGATTTTCACAATACTCAAGATGATTATAGAAATTAAAAATAAAATTTCTTAGCTCTAATTTTATTCATGCCATAAAAGTGTTTCTTTTTTAGTGCCTGTGTTGGTAAGAACTACAGCATTTCCAATATTCCGCAAAACCTGTACTGCAGTTAGTCAGCTGGGATCTGTCCCAGCAGAGGAGATGAAATTGCCAAAAGCTTGGGTAAGATGGACTTTTGTTTTCCATTGTCCTACTAAGTACAGACGAGCCACAAGAAGGTAGTTACGTGAAACTAATTTTTCTTAGAATAATTTAATGAATCCCTCCTACATATTCATGAGTTTTCTATATTTTAGCTAGTATTTATGTAAATTAATGAAGGTTAAACAGGCCAAATAAATACTACATAGTAAGGTTTCCTAGATATCCCTGGAGTCTCCTAATTGAATCTTTGCTTTCTTTTATTTCTCCCAGTATTATCAGCCTGTAGTTTTTTTTTTTTTAATGCAGATATACTCAGGTCCAGCAGAGAGCAATAAAAAGCCACTGTTCTCTGATAGGCAAGAAGTAGAGAACATCCTAGTAAGCATGGTAGGAGATGGTTTCATGTTTTTTCCCCTAGAAATGTATCTGCTAATACTTCCCCATGTGCCTAGCAGTATCTCTGTCTGCTTGCTTTCTTTCAGGTGTGGGTTCGCAGGGTAGGAGTCCAGGCAGCAGGTTGTGTTACTGTATATAGTCTTTTAATTGCCATTTAAGTAAGGCTTTAATAAGGTTAGAATTTGTCTAAAACAATCATTGAAATTTGTGGCGCTATTTTTTTTTTTTTAAAGCACTCAACGAGGGGAAAAAAAACACAATAAAAAGCAGTAATTATCTGTGAGTTAGATCTCCCTTTGCTGCTTTGCCTGCGAATCATGCCTGCCTTCAAACCCCATAAAACCATTCTACTCCATCCCAGGACTCCTGTTGAAACCAGCAGTATGGTTTGCCTTAAAGGGAGCTCCTTCAAACATAGCAAGCCTTTCCTGGCCTTAAAGCATTTGAAGAGCCTTTTTTTTGTTTTGTTTTGGTTTGGTTTTTTTTTTCTCTTTAGTATCTGATAGCTTCATCCTGCCAGAACATCTAGTCCCAAATATATACCAAATGGCCTACAGAAACAATCATTTTGCCAATGAAAAGTGGTTTCTTTCTGCTCCACACCAGGTCTTCTCTCCCCGTCCCCAGCCCAGCAGTGATGTCTCCACAGGAGAAACGCACTTATCTCCTATGTCACCAGGCAGATGGGATAATTTTCATGAGGAGATACAGGTGTGATTACGCTGGGAATATTATCAATGGAGCAGCAGAACTCTGAAGTTGCACTAAGTAGGATTTTTTGGGCACAATGAAGACTTCAGTCCAAACAGCTGGACTGTTAACAGCACTGACAGTATCAAAGGATATTTAAAACATGGGAGAGCAATATTTTTTTTTTCTTTCTTTTTTTCTTCCCATGTCACTGCTCTCCCGAGAGTCAATTTCTTATTTCCTGTGCAGTGTAAGGGGACTGGTGTGTATGTCTGTCTCCTGGGAGCATCTGTCCACCCGTCTGCATGTGCCTGTGACTGATACCACTTTCTGGGTACTCCAGGCACACAGCAGTGTGCGGTGATGTGAGAGGAGGTGGCAGGCTGCATTTCCTCGCTTTTTGTTAGTGTCAGATTAAAGACAAGGATAAAAGGTTACAGCATGTTCTTTCTTTTCTTACCTTTTAAAACTGTATTAACCTTCTTATGGTGGAAATAAAACCTTAGCTGTACCATTACAGTCTGACCTGCCCTTTTAAAATTAGACCTGCTGACACCTCCTGAAAAATATCTAAAAGTGCTCTATCTACTCAGTTTGGGCTATATAGTATGTATTTGATTATATAAACCTTTCTCAAAAGCAGGACTAGTTGAAGATTTAATTTATCCCTGCTCTTTATTCTCAATTTTCTTCTTCTGTTGACATCAGTCGGACTTCAGCATTACTTGTCTTCTGATGTGCCTAGATCCAAGACTAGGCTTTGGTTAATGATCAAGATACCTAAACTACAACCTCCAACTCTGCATTACATGTTTACACTGTGTTATAAATAATGCAAATCTAGGGCATGACTGCCCATATAGATGTATCTACTGTCATTTGACACACCCAGGCTACCCAGATATCCACTGCAGATGTCTGGCAGATGACTGGCAGACCTGATGCAAGGAGTTGCACCCAAATGCCTGCTGGGACACAAGTGTCTGGAGGCCCGGTGGGATTCACTACAGAGTCTCAGGTGCAACCAGGTGTCCAAGGGTGAGCAGCAGAAACATTTCCAAGGCAATAGTGCTTAAGCACTTGGCTGACCAGTGCTGGCACCTCTTTGCGAAGGAGCTAAATCACTCTCAAGTCTATGTGGGCTGGTATTAGGGACCCAGACCTCTACTCTACATGCAGGTATCTACATAGAGACACCTAAAGCTAGACCCAAATTCCACCATCAGAGATGCAGAAAGGAACATGTGTCGGCAAGGTGGAGGTGTTTCAAGCACTGTAGGAACTCTAAAATAGCTGTAGATACTTCTGATTATTGAATTGAAGCTGAAAGGATGTAGGGCAGGAACACTGCATGTAAGTGCTGTCCAGCAGTGGGATTCACCTAGCTAAGTGGCAGCACAGTGCAGTGGCACCCCACTTTCTTTGCAGACCCACAGATAAGCCCAATGCTACGCTGTATGAATGGAAAAAAAAGGGTATCTTCATGGCATTGTGTAGTAGTAATCAACTGAGTGAGTCTCCTGATGGATGTGTCTTCACTTCCAAGGGCGCTCATGGTCAACAGAACAACCAGGGTCCAATTCTGGTCTTGAGTTCCTCAGCAAAATTCAGTGATGCAAACCTTTGTCTAAAGATACATCTTCATTGTTTTACTGAGTGATTTATGTGTGGCTATTCATAACAGATAAATCAAACTGGATTTTGACCTTATACTGAAGTGTAAATTGAAGCAGGAATAGTTAAACTGTCAAAACAAATTCCAGTATAAGAAGACTTGTCTTTTTTATATTAGAGATGAGATTTGGAAGACATGGCCTTAGAAATTATATCATCATTGGTGGTGCATCCGATTACAGATCTTCATCATTCAGTGAAGGACCGTTTTCTAAATCCTGTCACAGTGGTTCCAAGAACCCAGAACTTTGACCTTTTTCCTTTTACAATAGAGCATTTTTGAAAATTCTCAATGACTTTCAGTCATTTGTTGCTGCTCTGACAGTCATTCCTAAACACCCATTTCAGTATAGCCAACCACAGCCAACCATTTCTCTCTCACACTCCTGATTACCCCTGTTTACATTTTCCCATGTTTCTGGCACCCTGTCTCACGGTGATTAGGATGGTTGCAGCTGGCAGTAGGCATTTCTGCAATGAGCGTCCCTAATTTCTGCCATCACCTAGCATCTGCTCAGTCGTATCCTGCTCCTCAGTGTCTTACTCTCTAACTCCATTTATCCTTGGGGTAAACATCTTCTCCAAGAAGGTTTCTTTGTCTGCTCTGTTCATATCAGAAAAGTGAATGCTTTTAGTAACTATGATTTGATCTGACACATACAGCCAAATCCAACTGTTCTGTGCAGCAGGCAGCAGTACATTTCTTATTCAAGTGCCTTAATTCACTGCAGTGGTCTATACTATTTCTTTATCGAAGACATTTTGATAATGTCATTATAAATTGTGTGTGTCTAATTAGTTGTATTGCTATAATAAAATAATCTTTTTTAACCTAAAATACTTGTTTCCTATCTGCAGTTTTTTAAGGAAAACAGGTCAGTGATGCTTTGGCTGGACTCTACTGTATTTTTTCAATTTAGTGGCTATCGCTGAGGTTTCATATCTGATATGAAATTATGCCAGTTCAGTGAAGTGACTGGAGTTACACCGTTCATTTTAACTGAGCGTACAGCTCCGTCTGTCTCTGATTGCAGTGTAAGTGTCACTGGGCCTTATGTTGCAATCCAGTAAAATTTTAAAAAATGCATTTTTGCCCTTACAAACTTGTAATAGGGAAGAGGGTAGACAGTAAAAGAGAAAACAAAAATCTTAGGCAACACTTTGTTTCTTCTGCTTTCACAGGACTGAGATGAGAACTGTAACTGAGGTTTGTTAGAACAAGAAATATATCTCAATAAAAAAAAGCTCTAGTAGTTTCACAGCTATACCTTAATGATAATGATTGAGGAGACTGCAAGCACTTTTGGCTTTGGGGACCAGGTTCAGATGATTACAGTGATGTGCACAGTTTGACATCCTAAATAGACTAGAATAAAATACTGATCTGAAAAATAAAGTAAAATAAAAGCCCCAAACAAAGAATATTTGAACCCTAACTTTTGTAACCTAAAATCATTTAATCAGGAATCATGAAGACCAACACAGCCCTGAATCCTACACTGGCAAAATGGAAATTATTGGTCAAAATTGACCTGTGTATCTAGAATAGAACCTCTCCAAAAGCAATTTGTTTTATTCTTACATAGGTTTCAATTGCTGACAATGTTCTTCTTGAAACTGTACATCTGCATTCTCTTGTGAAACTTGACTATGATGGCTTGTGAATAAAAGCTTGGGTCCTGGATGATGTTTGGTATTAAAAAATAAAATAAGTACATATA
>NW_009258784.1:38527-60974 GCF_000687185.1 Egretta garzetta
CTACCTTTACAAATCAATATTTATAAATATAAATATATATAAATATAAATATTTTATAAAACTACATATTATGAAGATATAATAGTCTTCAAGCAGTATTTTCTTCTTGTGGGGACTGGGATTCATTTTTCCCCTCACATTTCTGATCTTTTGTACTGCAGGCAGTGGCCCTTGGCAAGATTCCAGATCCCCACCCACCCTCTCTCTCTCTCTCTTTTCAATTGGTCAGAGGGGGAGAAAATAAGATGAAAAATTCATGGGTCAAGATAAGTACAAGGAAATACCTTAACAATTACTGTTGTGGGAAAAACAGTCCAGACTTGGGGAAAATGTAATTTATTGACAGTAAAAATAGATTTGGATTGTAAGAATCAAAGATAAATTAATACAACACCTTCTTCCCACCCTCACCTCCCTTTCCCAGGCTTGAAGTCACTCCTTCATCTCTCTCTACATCCCTGCCCCGAGCAGCACAGGACAATGGGGAATGGGGGTTGCAGTCAGTCCGTAACAGTTCCTTCTCCTCACACTTTTCCCCTGCTCCTCTGTGGGCTGCAGTTCCTTCAGGAAATATTCAGCTGCTCTGCTGTGGGGTTCTCCACAGGCTGCAGTGATGATGTCTGCCTGATTGCTGTCCTCTCCAGAGGTTGCAGGGGAATCTCTGCTTGGGTGCCTGGAGCACCTCCTCCCCTCCATCTTCACTGACCCTTGTGTATGCAGGATCATTTCTCACACATTTTTTTTTTTTTTTTAATTTTTTTTTTTTTTATTTTTTTTTTTTTTTTATTTCCCCCTCACACTGCTGTGTGGTGGTATTGCCCTTTTTTAATTATATTTTCCCAATCTTGGCCAATGGGCTCAGCTGTGTCCTGTGGTGGGTCTGTTGGAGGCAGCTGAAGCCAGGTGAAACCAGCTGTGTCCAGCATGGGGCATCCCTGGTCTCTCCTCCCAGAGGCTGCCTCTGCAGCCCCCTGCTGCCAAAACTTTGTCCATGAACATGCTTAAATCCAGTGAAAGAAGATAAAATTCTGATCAGTCTAGAGAGGACAAGACTGAAGCAAGACAGAATAACAGACTTTAAATGCAGGTTAGACAAACCTTTGTCTGGGAGGATTCAGGTTTGGTTACTTAGGTCCTGGGGTGGTGGGTCAATCCTCTTCCCCGGTCGTGGTGCAGCACCGGGTGTTGGTTTTGGACCGTAACTGTCACGAGCACTCTGAAATTCACAACTTATGAAAGTGTAATACATATTAACCTAATTTCTAAGAAGTTATGTGAGCTTTGTAACTCTTTAAGTGATTCATGAAATACATATTTTATGGTAAGAAGTATAAGCCCCAAGTGTGAACAGATCTGTTTTTATAACTTATCATTTTAGTTACAATGAATGCAATAAACTGGATGGAAAATAACTTTGAAACAGTGCATTTTTTACTGCCAACCATTAATCAATTGACCTTAACAAAGAATTTTTTTTTCTGATTTATTTAACAGGCTAATGACCTTATCCAATTGTCTGTAATTTTCTTTATGAGACAGTTTTGAGATTAAGTTTTACAAATATCCTTTTTAACTTTTGCCAATGCAGTGACCTGCATGGTCATCTGGACATCATGAATGTATAAGGCAATCAAAGCATAAATTAAATTCATTGGGGATTTTATTACTTCTTGGGAAGATGTCACGGAACAGACTTCATGTTGTTTATTCAGGAATCTTATTTTGACAGGACTTGCTGTCAGAAGTACTGTCTCATGAGGCTTGTTGTAGAACTGAATGACAGAAATGTAACAGCATTTTATCCTCCCATTTCTCTAACCTACATCACTTCTTTTCCAAGCATGCTGCCAGGTTTATTAGGAAATAGTTGATACACCATGTGATACAGCAAGTTAAGAATATGATAAAAATGAAACAGCTATGAGACATACTGTTTAGTTATAATGTAAAAGCCACCTTTTTCCTTTCACTTGAAACATGATCTAACCCTGTCCAGAATCAAAAAGTACTTAAAACTGCTTTTCTTTCTATCCGTCTCTCCATCCCTATCTATTTATGAGTTTTTAATGAGTTTTCAGTCAGTTTTCAGTTTTGCTTTTCCCTACTGTAACAAAATATATGGCAAATCCTACCCCAAATCAGCATCATATTGGTCATAGCTAATGTGCATCCATAGGAACAGTGATTGTTTGCTCAAATATTAGCTAAGGAGTCCAACGAAGAAGAGAAATATATTTGTTTCTACTTTTCATCTTTTTAATAAACAGGACTACTGAAAAGTGGAGATTCTTGCCCAAGCTGTCACTGTACTCGAAAGCAAAGCCATAAACTTTCAATTATGGGACACTATGTAAAGTCATGAACCTTCAGAAGCTGGCCAGTATCTCACCCAGAATCTGAATTCTTCTTTCTGATTTACATTTCTTCACTAGATACCCGGTGGGGACTAAAAGGGCATGTGAACATCCTTAAAACTCAGACCTAATCCAAATATGTTAGAGCTTTCTGGGGTATTTTCCTTAAGTAAGCTGAACCACAGGCTTCGTTGTGGTTTTGTTGACTTACTTACTTTATTGTTAATGTAACTGGCAAAATGGGTTATTTTAATTCTGAATTTCTCAACATATTTTGAGTGCTAACAAAGACATTAGGTCTTCATATGATACATAACTTTTACATAAAAAGAAATGCAATGAAATAAATAAAACCAAAATAGAAACCATATATGAAAATAGAGCCAAAACCAGGATAGACTTGTCAGCTTTCTTATCATGGTAGAAGGACTTTTCATTCCTGAATGAGACAATTTTTTTTGGATAGTGAAATTACTGCTTTATCATTTTTTCCTGTTTTTTTTTTCTCTCTCTGTTGCTATTGCTTGTAGAAATGGAAAAAGATCACAGTAAGAAAATTCAACCTTTCACTGTAGTATTCCACTACACTAAAATAGTTTGAAAACCCACACATCTGCCTTACTGTCTCTATATAATGTTCTGCTTGATTTTTTCTCCTTTGCCTACCCCTACTGTGTGAGAGGAAAGGAAGATGCATTCTCTTGTTTTTATTTCCATAAATGTCATGCAGGTGCCAGTGTTACAACAGAGCAGGTATTCTAAACCAGAAACAAATAGTTACGTACCATAATTCCCAGAGTTATAAACAAACCTTCATGTGTGCAACACAGATAATAGTCACCTATCGTGATTTGTTTTTTCTCAGACTTTTCTTAGGCTCTTCAAAAATAAGTAATATCAGCGAGACACACATGGGCTTTCAATTCTTACCTTCATACATAAATATATTTTGGTACATTTTTTTTCCCCATTTGTTTGTAGGTAAGATCACTGGATCTATATTCCCCTGGATACTTTCCCTCCCCTCCTACCTCAAAGTTTCATAGATACAAAGCATTTAAAGTCACTGTATTAACCTTATATAAATTATTAACTCTGCAATAATCAATATTTTGCACAGTGTCTAGTTCAGATCCTACTGTAACAAACTCAGGTTTGTATTTTCTATATAAACTGGTTCAGTATATCAGCCATCTCTCTCCCCTAACAATGCATCTTCTAATGATGTGAGTCTAAACTGTGTTTACCACCCATATTTCAATTGCCTGAATATTTAATTTTTTTCAAAAAATCTGCAGGAACCTGATGCTCTCCAGTTTGATGCAGAAGCTGCTTCTTTGACTCTTATCTTATTTGAGGAATTAAAATCACCCAAAGACTGTGACTGTTTAATTTCCATAGTTTCCACATCTTGTTTGTCTCCTCTAGATCTCTACCTGATATCACAGCAGTTCTGCCACAGAGATCTGGCTAGCTCTCCTGTCTGTCTTCTTTCTCATATGTGTCTGTTGATGTTGAAACAATGAATAATCTGAGTTCAAAATTAAAAAAAAAAAAAAAAAGGGGGGCAAGCTAAAATACTTACAGCAAATCAATTTCTGCAATCAAAAATTGGTGGCAAAAAAATTTATCTGGTATCACACATTCATACTCTTCATTAGAGAGTGTTTTCATTGCCTTGAGCTTGGGAGGGTTGAGTGTTTATGAGTAAAAATCAAGGGAAAGGCCAACAAGGTACATATCATGGTGGGAGGCTGTTATAGACTGTTCAACAAGAAAAAAGAGACAGATTAAATATTCTACAAGCAACTGGGAGAAGTCTCACGATTGCTAGCCCTTGTTCTTGTGGAGGACTTCAACTTACAGGATGTCTGCGGGAAGTACAATACAGCAGAAAGGAAAGAGTCTAGGAGGTTCCTGCATTGTGTAGAAGATAGCTTCCTAGCACAACTGGTGAGTGGACCAACTAGGGATGGCACCCCGCTGGACCTGTTTGTGAACAGAGAAGGCCTGGTGGGTGATGTGATGGTTGGAGGACGCCTGGGGCACAGTGATCATGAAATGATAGAATTCTTGATTCTTGGAGAAGTAAGGAGGGGGGTGAGCAGAACTGCCACCTTGGACTTCTGGAGGGCAGACTGGACTATTCAGAAGGCTGGTTGACAAAGTCCCTTGGGAGGCAGTCCTTAGGTTGAGGTACTTAATGCCTTCCTTGCCTCAGTCTTTAATAGCAAGACCAGTTGTTCTCCAGGTACCCAGCCCCCTGAGCCAAAAGACAGGGACAGGGAGCAAAACAAAGCCCCCATGATCCAAGGGGAAATAGTTAGTGATCTGCTGAGCCAATTAGACATGCACAAGTCTACGGGCTTGGAGGGGGTCCACCCAAGGATACTGAGAGAGCTGGCAGAGGTGCTCACCAAGCCTCTTTGCATAATCTATCGTCAGTCCTGGATGACTGGGGAAGTTCCACTTGACTGGAGGTTGGCAAATGTGACACCCATTTACAAGAAGGGCTGCAGTGAGGATCTGGGGAACTACAGGCCTGTGAGCCTGACCTCAGTGCCGGGGACGGTCATGGAGCTGATCACCTTGAGTGTCATCACACTGCATGTCCAGGACAACCAGAAGATCAGGCCCAGTCAACATGGGTTTATGAAAGGCAGATCGTGCTTGACTGACCTGATCTCCTTCTGTGACAAGGTGACCCACTTAGTGGACGAGGGAAAGGCTGTGGATGTGGTATACCTGGACTTTAGTAAAGCCTTTGACACCATTTCCCACAACAGTCTCCTGGAGAAATTGGCTGTCCATGACCTGGATAGGCATACTCTTTGTTGGGTAAAAAGTGGCTGGGTGGCCAGGTCCAAAGTGTGGTGGTGAATGGAGTTAAATCCAGCTGGAGGCCAGTCACAAGTGGTGTTCCCCAGGGCTTAGTGCTGGGGCCAGTTCTGTTTAACATCTTTATCAATGACCTGTATGAGAGATTGAGTGTGCCCTCAGCAAGTTTGCAGATTACTCTAAGCTGGGTGGAAGTGTTGATCTGCTTGAGAGTAGGAAGGCTCTACAGAGGGACCTGGACAGGCTGGATTGACGGGCTGTGGCCAATGGCATGGGGTTCAACAAGGCCAAGTGCCAGGTCCTGTACTTGGGTCACAACAACCCCATGCAACTCTACAGGCTTGGGGAAGAGTGGCTGGAAAGCTGCTTGGCAGATAGGGATCTGGAGGTACTGGTCGACAGCCGACTGAATATGAGCCATCAGTGTGCCCAGGTAGCTCAGAAGGCCAGCAGCATCCTGGCTTGTGTCCGAAACAGTGTGATCAGCAGGAGTAGGGAAATGATCATGCCCCTGTACTTGGCACTGGTGAGACGCCACCTCGAATACCGTGTTCAGTTTTGGGCCCCTCACTATGGGATTGATGTTGCGTTGCTGGAACATGTCCAGAGGAGAGCAACCAAGCTGGTGAGGGGTCTGGAGCACAAGGCTGATGAGGAGCGACTGAGGGAACTGGGGTTGTTTAGTCTGAAGAAGAGGAGGCTGAGGGGCACACCTGATCGCCCTCTACAGCTGCCTGAAAGGAGGTTGTAGCGAGGTGGGTGTTGGTCTGTTCTCCCAAGTAACAAGCGATAAGAAAAGAGGAAATTACCTCGAGTTGCACCAAGGGAGGTTTAGATTAGATATGAGGAAACATTTCTTCATTAACAAGGTTATCAAGCACTGGAATGGGCTACCCAGGGAAGTGATCAAATCCCTGCTCCTGGAGGTATTTAATAGGCATGTAGATGTGGCACTTAGGGACATAGTTTAGTAGTCAGCTTGGCAGTATTAGGTTTACTGTTTGACTTGATGACCTTAAAGGTCTTTTCCAACCTAAATGATTCTGTGGTTCTATGATTCATCACCACCAACAACTGAACAGTCTTCACAGTGTGGCCTGTCTAGGGACCAAGCCCTGGGATTTTCAAAAGCTTTTGTAGTGAAGTGCCTTGGTTTTTTTTTATTTTCCCCAGGCCTTTCCAAGTTGACAGGTTCTTTATATGTTCTGCAGATTAATAACATAGACTCATAATATTCAGTGTTTAGAAAGAGCAATTATAAAAAGTGAATTCTTTGCATATGAAGTGTTGAAGGTCAGATTTATAGTGCTTACTAATTTGTTAATAAAATCATAAGGTATGTGTTTAGAATAACTGATCTCCACAATAGAATAAACAGATCCATATAGGTCATACAGATTGGTATGAAGATAGAGATCAAAATGTATTTCAGGCTAAATAAGAAAAAGGTTTTTGCTTAAAAATAATTAAAATTTCTCTTTCTGTCTTTTGCTTTATCTGATTACTTCAGGATGAGGTTAAGAAGACATTGCCAAACTTCACTGGCTGGATTCAGCAATCTGAAACTTCATACTTTTGGTTTACAGCCTGTAGCATGGACCAGCTAGAAAACCTTTTAAGTCATGCATAGGCTTTTCTATTAATTGGAAAGAAAAAAATGCAATGTAGAGATATTCAAGTTGACATCACATTTTATCCTATTCTCAGCTGAAGTTTAGGAACAAGTTGCTATTTACAAATGAGACTGATGTGAAATTTGCAAAAAGAACAGAATATTACTGTAAAGGGGCTTACATATTATTTGTACATGTGTCTATGTGACAGAAACTTAATTTATTAATATCTTCCTTCCCAGAGGAAAAAGATAGATATGGTCATCTCCATGATAACTACTAACACCCACCCTGAAGCCTGCAATACACACACCATAGGAAAAAGATACTGTGAAGACTGGGGACATTTTCCCCTACTGTTAAATGCACTGATGAAAATAATCTAAAATCACCTCTTGGGTCTACAGAATTATTTTGTTTATTCCTTATTCTTTCTTCTGCATCTTTATTCCCTATTTCTATAGAAACTAAAGGTTCTGGAAAGCTTCTGTAGGCACAGAAAATTCTTGATTGTTCAGTTTTAACAATGACGTATTTGCAGTCAGCAAGTCAATCTCAGTATGAGGCACAGGCTAGTACAAGCTGTCAGTGTATATAGGTCTGATAGCTGCCTCATTGAAGAAGTGTTTCTGCTGGTCAAAATTAGTCAGATTTTCCTTGGCAAGGAATTAATAAGGGGAATCCTTCAACTTAAGTGATTCAAGTGGATTTCATAATAAGCCCTAAATGATGATGGTCCACAAGCTGTTCTTATGAGCAGGACCTAAAGCAGGTCAAGAAGGAAGAAATTGATCAGTGTTTGAGAAGAGCATTCATTACCGTAGCAAGGGGGTCTGATAACAGGCAGTGTGCCTGAGTTACCAGTTGATATATGTTTTCAAATTCTTTTTATTGAAACAGGCACTTGGAAACAGCGAGCAATGATCTGTAGCACCTCTTATGGGAAGAGGTTTTCCTTCACTCAAAGAATCTGTGTATGCACTCTTTCTTCAGTCTTGCCCTCAGAAGTGAGAGACTGAAGAGATAGTCCCTTGAACCCTTGCTAGAAGTACTCTCTCATAATTGCTTTTCTGTCCCTTTCTTCTTTGTGTATTTGTATTACTCATTATTGTTAATGTTTCATTGGTAATTAACCACCCTCTATTTTTCTTGATATAAGCAAATGAATGTTCAGTGAATGCACAAGAGTAATTAGAGAAAAAAATGGATTAAAAAACTCCATCAACCCCCTTCTACTTGATTTTAGACACACTTTAAGAATTAACGTATATTCTGCAGTTATTTTCTAAGTGTTGGGTGTTGGATTATTATTTTCTTAAATGATCAAACTGAAAATGATCATACCCTGTTATCTTTGTTACATTTGTTGCTTTTAATTGTTTCTTTACCGTAAGAATATTACAAGTGCCTATTATGATATAAGGCATACCTTCACAATCATTCTTTTTCTGAAGGAATTTATTTGGCATTCTACTCAATGAAACAGTTTATTTTCTTGTATTAGTAGTATTTTTGTTGTTTCTCTATTCATTTCCTTCTTAACATTCTACATTAAGCATCTATTTGTGAAAGAAATTAACTAGGTTATCTTATAGAATCAGAAGATAAAAATAAGAATGTCCACAGGATGATTCAGAGAAGATCCAGAGAAGGTATACTTTCTGGAAGGGCTAGCATGTTGATCATAGCATGACTAGCTTTCTAAGTTATATTTTGTATATGCCATTCTTCCCTCATAAATGTTCCATTAAGATATATAAAAAAAAGAATAATAACCCTGAATGTAATTTCTAATTCCATGGTTGGTGGAAACTGTACTTTTCTAATTGAAATCCCAGATGAATCATAACTCTTGATTTAAAAGTTTAATGCAAAGTCATGTAGACTTTTGGACAGGGCAAGGCTGAAAAGCTGAAGTATCTTTCTGAGGATATGACTTGAAGGCATGGTATAGAATCCAATAAATGATGACTTTCCTTTCTTGATTTCAACATTTCTTAAGTTGGCAGATAGAACAGAAACTATAACAAATAATGGAATGTATTGAACAAATGATATGGGGCTGTCCTGTATTCAGCCTGATGTCTCTGAATCTTTCACAAATATTTTTATCTGAAAACCAATACTGCCATAATCTAGCTCATTTTAGTCAAATAAAAGTCTTTAATAGACTTCATTCTGTAGTGGATTAGGCTGCATATCTACTGTTAAAGTCATGGTAACTATCAGTTTTCTATGACAAGAAACGAAAGGGAATTTAAAGGAAGACTGCAATAGTGTAGATCAATTCAAATGAAATGTTCAGTGTAGCAGAATCAGCACGGAAGTGTTTTAAACAGAAGCTGACAAATTGGTCCTCAAATTTATACTCAGTGATAGCATAGAACTAGAAAGTCTGTTTTATTCTTCCACATTCTTATGCTGTCTTCACAACTGTAGTATCTTACAGCTTCCAGTGATGTGAAAACCCATATGACTGATTTGTCTTATGTCTACTTCAGTTCTTCTTTCCTTGGTGATATTATAGTACTTAACTTCTTGTATGTGTTTTGAATGTGATCATGTCTGTGCTGCTATTGTCTGTTATTATTATATGTTAATATAAGAGAACATAAAGTTGGTGTTATGATTATATGGTAATATGAAAGGGAGCAAAGCTGGAAAAATTATATACCTTTTGTAAAGACAGACATGTCAAAGTAAGTAGGGACCTGGGACAAGAAAGAAATGCATTACTTTCAGGGGACAAGAGACTGAAGAGCAGATTTAGAACACTGCAGTGGGTAAATATTTAAAGAAAGATGAGAGTAAATTAAATAGAAATTATGGACAGGATAATACACTAGATGAACTTTAAGGTTTTCCCCAGCCTTGTGTTTTTGCAGCATCTGTATTTTAATGGCAAGGAGGAGAACAGTACCTGAAAATAAAGAAGGTTCTGGAAGAAATCTTGGAAGTTAAGTTTTGACTATGTTCAGGTGAACCATCCTGGAGCATGCTGGGAGAAGATACTCCCCCTCCCAAAAGCTGTCCTTATGATGACTTTGCCTTCTATACACCTTCCCCATACACATAATAAGCTTATTAAAAAGCTTATTTTTCATTAAGGAACTGAAACATTGGCTTCTTTTAATATCTCCTTCCCATTTAGCAAATAAAAGTTTCACCTCAATATAATAGAGTAGCTCTGTATATATTTGTGTTTAGGGACATGGTTGAGTGGTGGGATGGCAGTGTTAGGTTAACAGTTGGACTTGATTATCTTAAAGGTCTTTTCCAACCTAAACAATTCTATGATTCTATATAATTTAGTAAAAGGTTCAGTAGTATGTAAAGGATGGAGTTTGTAATAATTATAGAAGATCTATATTTGAAATATCTGCTTGTTAACTAATAAACAGGCTGAATTTCTGAACCTTTATTTAGGGAAGTATATGTCTGTGCTTCAAAGTGTTGTGGTCGTATCTGTGGTAACAGAATTGAGCATTTTCATTTTTATGTTTTCATGTTAAATTTGCATCTTTGAAGATATGTTTTTGTGAATGGCTAGCATGTAATAATGTTTCCTAATTGCAATTCTGGATTTAAACTGAAAAAATTCTCAATTCTTTATGATGACTAATCTTAAGGAACTGTGCTAAAATAAAGAGATTGAACAAAGCAGTTCAATGTGCTTGTAACATGTCCAAAACACTTTGCCAGGTCTTCAGATGGGTTAAATCAGAAAAACATTATTAAACTCATTGGTGCACTGTTAATTAATGCCAGTTTATGGCAGGACCTTTTATGTTTATTCATTCACTTGAACTTGCCAAAAATACTCCAAATTTCCATATTCATGATATATGACCGCTGGTCTAATTTTGAAGCACATCTCAGTCTCTTATCAGTCATTATCAGTCACAATATGTCATTTTGTTCCTGCTTAGAAGTCAAAACTTCAATTTCATGACAAATGATGAGCTTTTGTCAGTCATTTTTCTTCTGCATGAAAAAAACCCTTGATGTTTTATTTTTTTTTGGTTTTTTGTTTTGGTTTTGGTTGTTTTTTTTTTTTTTTTTTTGGTTTGTTGGTTGGTTGGTTGGTTGGTTGGGTTTTTTTTAACCCCATAAGAAAATTACTTATTGCTGCCTGGACTTACAGCCAACACCATAAAGGATGGCAATCCACGTTCACCTTATTAGTCTCAGTATCTCAGTCAAATCTATTGACTCTTCTGAAGCAGGAATCTCTGCCTTTTATGAAAATACAGTGATGTGACACTATAAAGCACACATGCAGAAAGTTAAAATCTCAGTTAATAATAAAGCTAACCTTTAAATGAAACAGTTTTATATACGCAGGAAACTTCTTTTATCAGGAATCTTTATTTTAAAGATATGAAGTCAAGGTATTTGTTTTTACACTTTATTCTCTCTTGTTACCTATATTGGGCTTTTTGTCTGTGGCTGCCTAAGAGTTTTAAGGACCTAAACAAGCAGACAACTGAATAGAAGCAGAACGAAAAGGACTTGACATGTCTAGGAGGCTTCATAGTTGTGTTCTGCCCTATTTCAATTCAGTTTAATTGAACTGAATTGAATTTAAATATGCTAAGGCACAAGTAGGCTGTTTATCTCAGTGTAATTTTTCATATTGATTATATGGTTCTCTTGTATTTCCAGAGTTGAACAAAATCCCTTTTGTAGGTGTTGATGGATGAAACTGCACATAAAAACTATGTATCCCTATTTGGAAAATGATTATGACATACTTTATACTTGAAATAATGTAGTTTACATTAGCCATTGTTCTTAGTGAAAAATATCATTATTCAGAACTAAATAATATAGAAAATCAAGTAATAAAATAACAACAAACTAATATCAAAGGGAATTCACAAATTAGAGTGAAGCAAAGATTAACATTTTATGTATATGAAATCCCTGTTGTAACAAAAATACCTTTCATTATGTGGTAACCTGAAGATCAAAAACCATGAGAAGTCCAAAATTCTATTACTTCTGCAGCTGCTCTTCTGAGGTGTAAAAATGTCTATCCCTTTTTAAGAAGAATTGAAACAAACCCATTAAAAGTCTCTTCAGAGCTTTTCATGGAGCAATATTGAACAGTTAATTGCTGCTGATGTTTTACTAAGAGTTAGAAGCTTAACTTTGAAAAATTTTATTCCTTAGGTATAAAACTTCATCTTATAACTTAACATGCTTCCAGGGAAACCCCCCCAATTTTATTTTGCATTGACAATGTTTTTGCATTTAGATAATACGCTATCAATATAACTCTCATTTATTTCAGTCATGGAGATGTGGGGTAATTAAAAAAAAATTGGCATAGGAAGGATGACTTAATGAATAATGGGTAAATAAATAGCTGGACTGGAAGCTCAGAGCACCCATAATCTAGATGGCAGGACTTGAGAGAAACGTAAGCAAACTGAAAAGCAAAAACCTTAATGGAAATAAACTGCTACCAGAAAAGGAAAATCTGTGATCACTGGCTCCTTTTTTTCAGTTCTACGTACTTTAAACTCCTACATTTTTAACAAAATGGAGTGCAAAGATTCACTTTAATAGATGCAGAAACAGGCAAAATAATGAAAAGCTATATAACATAGTACAGAGTCTGTGATTCGTAAAAACAAGAAAACAAGTGACAAAACCATTACTTTCTCATCTCTAGAAGTAAAAACCAGCATAGAAAAGGTAATCTGTAAGAGAAGACAAGAGACTGACATAGAGGAGAACCCCTTTGACAGTGTTTCTGAAATGGGCTTCCATTACAGCAGGACTTTTATCATGGGGGGAGGGGGAAGTTAATTGTATTCTACTAAGGGATTCATTACTTTTTATCTTTGGACTTTTATTGAAATTTTTGTCACTCACAGATTTCATTAATATGTATGCTAACCTTCCAGTGTTCTGACCTATGTATTTTTGAATGTATGATGTCAGATACTTTTGTGGCAGTGGGTGCTCTCATGACATCTAGGTAACACACAGAGTCTGGATATCCTGCTGATAGGGTACTAGTTGAAAAAAAAAAGAAAAACTTTTATCTCAGATTCCAAATACGAAGGAGAATGTGGAACATACTCACAACACTGTTTGAAAAGTTTTTCCTGTAAGTTGTTTTATTTATGCTCTTGCACAAATTTATCCCTAAGAACATAGTAGACATTCATTGTTAGAAACAGGAATCTCCATTTTTCATTTCAAAAGCAGGCAAAGGTAATGCTCTGGAAGGATTCATGACTACAACACTGCCAAAAAAAAAAAACCCCAAAACCCAAACAAACTCAGGGAAAAGAAGAAAAAACCCAGCAAAACCCCCACAAAAACCGTAGAAGTTCACAACAGCTTTTATTCATACTTAAATGTATTGGTTTTATATCCAGATCATTATAACCAGAAGATTTCTTGCTTCCTTTTACATTCCTCTTACCAATACTAAAGTTACTTTCTTCTTTGTCAGTCAGGACTGTTCTTTCCTCATAAAATTATTTGCTTTTTTTCTTATATATGCATATTATATGAAATGCTTTCTTTGAATCTGTTCATCAAACCATGTATTTTATCATGTGAAATCCTCCCTCTGTCCCCACTTTTTGTCAGTGACCTTTCTACATCAGTCAGACATGATAACAAAGAGAAACCTGCTGAAACTTATTTAACTTTCCCTTCTTCTTTTTAGCTGTCTGTGACCACTTTTAAATAAGTTGTTTACATTACTGTTGTGAATTGTGTCTATGACACATCTACACCTTTATTTGGATTCAAAAGCTGGATAAGTTCTATGATTTTATATACGGAGGAACCAAACTAATTGAGCTCTGTATTATGGTTTAGCATGTATTTATGTTTATGTGGTGAAATGAAAAAAGCTTTTATGCAATCTATTCACACATACAGAAAAAGAGTATTAAAATAACCATTCAAAATAGCAAAAATACATGGCCTTTTATGGGTAACATATATAATATATACACATATTCTACACACAACTTTAAAATGTAAAAGTGAAAGGCAGGACATGGACAAACAGGAATGGATATACAATGAAATAATGGCAAAATATGGCTCAGCATAATAGGCAATCTTTATATTCCATTTTTATGCTGTCTTCTGGATGGGAAATTGCACTTCGGTATTTACTTCAGTGAACAGTATGTTTCCATTCAAAAAGTAATGACTTTTTTTTAAAAGTCAGTTGATTTTGGAATATGGCTCTGGGACTGCCTGAGAAACACAAATATTGACCAGCTGGAAGTTCCATTGAGTGCCTTACAGTGAAACAAATGATAAAACCCATGTTCCTACCAAAGATTATAAAGTAAAATAACAAAAAATCAGGTATTTTTTTGCTGAACATCTTTTCCTGGCCCAAGGAGTAAGTTCAACAGCTGTTTGTTTCTGTGATCTTGGTAGTCATTTTCTGACTAGTCATGAAAGTGCTTGAAACCATTGGCTGTCTTCTGCCAATCAGCTGAACAAATCACTTCTAATATTCACAGTCAGCTTGGGGTCTCTTAATCAAAGCCTACTATCAATTTTACCTCATTATGTAGCACATGGAAATGTGGTTGCTGATTTGGTCTAATTCTAAAATGTCTGGTTTGTAAACATGAAACCATTCCAGAAAGTGCTGTTTGGTTATGAATAATTCATCACACCGAGGTTTAGACTGCACTTTATCTAGACAATAGAGTTTTATAAATCCTTATAGTCAGTAGTCATTCGTAGAGATGAGCAACTTTTTTTTTTTCTGTAGAACCTTACTTGGGCTCAGTCTCTCAAGCTATTTACATCAGATGATCAATTTCAATAAGTGCAGAGTCAGGTTAATAGCCAGCAGCAACAACAAGAAGCGTTTAAGAAAACTGTAATGGAAGCATCTTTATTCATCTAAATTCAGTTATCAATAATTCTTTACTCTGCCATACAACAATGTTCTACCATATTTTTCTCCAAGGTGAGTACGAGAGCTTAATTGAAACTCCTGTAAGTGCAACAGGTATGAAATATAGCCCTTATGCCACATATGCCTATGTCAGAGTGAATTGGGAACCAGAAGTTGCATCTTTGCAACACAAGTCTGGACTAAAATATGGTGTGCCACAGTGTAACTTCTTGTATGAGCACAAGGGACAATAGGACTGAAAGGAGATTCCTAGCTCTTGCTGCTGAAACATTTGTATCATCATTGCGCCCATTGGATTATTTGAAACCTACTCAAGAAAGATCATGCTACGTATTTCCTCCATGGGGTCTCTCATTAGGTTCACTGAAAACACCTCTCTCCTCTTTTCACTTAAAGAATTTCAATTTTGACAAAATTTGTGAGTTCTTAGTAAAATCAAGATTTCTGCATACCTGTTTTGTTTAGTAGATATTGACCATGAGATGAGGGGGAGAGGAAACAGGTGTATGAATGTGAATTAAACAGAGCCGCACACAGAAACACACACAGAGACACTCATATATATGCATATTTTAGTAAGAAAACCATGCTAAGAAACTCACCCCAGGACATGCGATGCTTACAGTCAAAGTTAGTTTATGACTTCCTATAAGGCATCAGGAAAATAGTCTGTGGTCAGCTGAAATTTACACTGAAAATCCTCTGCAGTAGTTCTTTCCTTCTGCGTGAATCTGAGTATTTGAAATAAAATTCAGAATGTTTTATATGATATTTCTGCTCAGATTGTTTAATCAATTTTAAAGCATAATAGTGTCCTATAACTCATCCTCTGATAGCAGCAAAAATTATGAATATCAAAGATGTTTTTCTGTCGATTCATATTCATTACATTTCTTTAATTTCACTACTTTGTAAAATCATAATTTTTTATGTTCATAGAATTCCATCCCAAAATCTTCCACACAGGTAAAGGTGGATATTTGAATGGTTAGAAGCAGATTTAATCTTTTGTCTTTTGATATTTCTGCTTAAAACACAAGTATTGCTATGTAAGTAAATGAGCCAAATGATTATGGGTAATTAAGTGGTTGGATATCTGCACGTAATTGTTC
The DNA here is from genome assembly GCF_000687185.1 of Egretta garzetta. Taxonomy (NCBI): domain Eukaryota; kingdom Metazoa; phylum Chordata; class Aves; order Pelecaniformes; family Ardeidae; genus Egretta; species Egretta garzetta. Next base: position 54,363 of record NW_009258784.1, read on the forward strand.
AGTACTCGTAAGCATTTTGTGTAAGATTATACTATCATTAAACCACGTTTATAGTGTATTAAAAGTCTTAGTGCTATTTAGCCAAACACATTTTTCGACGTTTCCTGGAGTCATGCTTTTATGGAGAGAAAGTAACGAATACCGAAAGACTCTTTAATTTAGCATAGAAAGGTGTAATGAGAGACAATATCTGGAATTAGAATCCAGAGTAATCTTGTCAGAAATATGGCAAAACACTTTAATAATTGATCAGATATTGGGAGTGATAGATTCTTTACCTCTTGAAGGAAAGTCTTGCTTCATAAAAATACAAGCTATCACATTCACTGCAAGAGTAACTGAGTTAAATTACAGTGGCTGTGTTGTAGAAGAGGTCAGACTTTGTAATTTAATGGTTGTTACCGGTTTTAAGATGAAACTTCTGTAACACTCAGATACTTTAAAAGGTTTCAAACTGCAAAGTAATACAGTGGCAGAATGTCTGCAGATGTAATAAGAACCACCCATTCAATGTATTAGTAAAATAAACTTCCATTTTTATACTCTGTTTTGCTAAGATATTTTTCTCATCAGTGTTTTCTCTGCACAGGGGATACTTATCTTCTTTGTTATAAGTTTTTGTCTCCTACCAGTGTGTCAATGTCATTTCAGTTAGTAGATTCATAATACTGGGGACTGTGGAAACAGTGCCTCAGTCTGTGATTAATGCAACATGATAATTAGGACTTTTTTTTTCAATTTGGGCTCTAGGACTGTAAAATCTCTCACTTTGATCTTCACTAAATTCACTTCAAAAGCCTTCTAAAAGTTCTATTAAAATATTTTTAACTTATCAAAAAGTTTATCTTTTTTTAGTAATGACATTAAGCCTAGTCAAAATTTGTTTATGCAGTTCACAAATTTCAGAAATATGCCACTTGGAGAAAATAAAATAATGCCCATTTCATTATAATCTAGGCTGTGAGGTCCCAGAGTGGCTAACACTCAGTGGGTCCACTGTGGTTTTTTGGAATATATTAATCAGCAAATCACAAATCTCAAATGTTTCACTTCTGCATAAATTCACGCTACATCAGATCTAAAAAAAAACCCTGAAAGCAAGCTTTGCAAACTTTTTATTCCTTTCTCCTTATGGCAAGGTAGGACTAAGGGTACATGCCCAGGCCTTTTTACTCATGGGCTATTCTTATAGTTTTGACTTACAATTTGTCTGTTAGTATTGAAGAAAAGTGCATTACTGTGCAGGGTGCACATCAGTATAAAAGAAGGTCAGTACGTACTCCTTCACTAACAGGCTATAATTTCTGGATGATATGCAGTTGGTGTCTTGAATGGGGCAGAAGAGGACTTTAATGTAAACAGAAAATTGATTCTAAATAAAAAATGCATTCTCCAGGTTAGTGTTTTAACACAATTTTAGAGAAATAGCAGTCACAAACAAAGGATGCAAAGGATGGAAATTAAATCTGACAGTTCAGAGATATATTAGGGATAAGGCAAAGACTAGAATTTCAATCTTTATTTTTGCTTATGCTATCCTTATATTTATTCACTTTTTATATCTACTTTTTTATACTCTATGGGTGGTCCTAGAAAGAAAATTTAGTGAAAAAACTTACAGCATTATTACTTAGAACTATGGTGAAGCTACACCTTATAGGAAAAAAAAAAAAAAGATTGCAGAAAATACCTTAGTTCACTCTTGACTTTTCTATTCTGACAGGGAGGTTTAACAGTTGCAAGATTACCAGTCTGAGCTGCAGTTAAACACATTCATAAGCATTCATACATCAGTAAGATCTTTGACTAATAGTCTCACCACATTTCAATGTTTCATCTTCAAGATCTGGCTGCTTTACAATGAATGCTGTTCTCTCACCGCAGGATATGAAATCGTATGAGTGTGGTTTGTGTGTGCATAGCCTTCAAGGAAGTGAATGGAATTAGAACAAGCCATCTGTAATTAACGAAAGATTGTAGTGAAAGGATCTAGTTCAATGGAATGAGTGAATAGTTCCCTTTTAGGTTAATTGTTAAAATAATATGATCAGCATTTCTAACACAATACATTCCCAAAACATAGAAGACCTGTTTTGCTTTAGCAAATATATGTTGACTGTGAGCTTACACTGAGAATGACAGTGTCTTTTATTGGCAAGGTTTTGGCATCTGTTCTAATGATTTATTCATACTAAGGAAAAGGCAGGTGAAACTACAGAATGGAGATAAATAGCAATGTATATGAGCTGAATTGGGCTGTGATTGTGCAAATGGGTTCAGTGTTAATGCTAATGTTCAGGCAATTTCTATCATTCAAATGACATCTTCACATGCTATTATGTGGTCTTGATGTGCAAAATATTGAAGATATAATGCAGAAGATCTATTTTTAGTCGAGTAATGATTTCCATTCTGTCTTCAGACATACATCCTTTATTATGGATAATATTATAAAAATATTTAGGTATATTTTGACCTTTCATAAGTAGCAAATTTTAAGGACAAAATCTGATGAAAGATCTCTGCATTGAAAATTTCTGGAAGCTGGGAAGACTACACAATAGGTTTGCCTTATTTCTAAGTCAGTATTATTGAGTCATTTTCCTTCAGTTTACTGGGCTAGATAGTGCTTTGGTCTCATACTGTACAGGTGTTCTTTTGTGGAACTAAAAGCCTAAAAATCAACAGCCTGGAATTTTTACATGAAATTCAGTGTAATCAGCCTCCTGAATCTTATTTGGTTATGTGCTGGGTTTGGCTGGAATAGAGTTAATTTTCTTCATACTAGCTGGTATAGTGACATATTTTGGATTTGTGCTGAAAACAGTGCTGATAACAATGGGATGTTTTCGTTACTGCTGAGCGGGGCTGACACAGAGTCAAGGACTTTTCTGCTCCTCACCCCACCCCACCAGCAAGGAAGCTGGGGGTGCACAAGAAGGTGGGAGGGGGCACAGCTGGGACAGCTGACCCCAACTGACCAAAGGGGTATCCCAGACCATATGATATCATGCTCAGCAATAAAAGCTGGGGAAGAAGAAGGAGGAATGAGTGGGACACGTTTGGAGTGATGGCGTTTGTCTTCCCAAGTCACCGTTATGCGTGATGGAGCCCTGCTTTCCTGGAGATGGCTGAGCCCCTGCCTGCCCATGGGAAGTGGTGAATGAATTCCTTGTTTTGCTTTGCTTGCACTTGTGGCTTTTGCTTTCCTTATTAAACTGTCTTTATCTCAACCCACAAGTTTTGTCACTTTTACCCTTCTGATTCTCTCCCCCATCCCATTGGGAGGGGAGTGAGTGAGTGGCTGGGTGGAGTTTACCTGCCAGCCGGGGTTAAACCACACAGATTACAATTCTATGCTCCAGTAAAAGGAGAGATCACCCTATCATTAATTAAAATACTGCATTAGTCTTCTGTGTCCTTTTAAAGGAACAATGGTAAAATATTTATTGGGTGCAAAGGAGCATGTAAAGGATCATCAGAGGTGGAAAAATGATGGGGATGAGTGTCATTGCATACATGTAACAAAGGTTCCAACATAAAAATAATAAAAACAGAAATGGAAAAACCAGTAGTCCATCAGTAACTATTCAGAAAATGTAATAATCATACATGTTGAGGCTTAAAACTTTTCAGTACTGATTTTCTTTCTCCCATTATAACATGTAATAAGTTACTTCTATTTCTGAGGTAAGGAAATCAAAACAGAGGTTGACATTTTACCTAAACTTTTTTATAGGTGACAAGCTATTGAAATTAGCACTTTTGTTTAAAAGCTCTAGGAATCAGGCTATATTTTAAAATAATGATTTTGTAAGCTCATGCTTTTTTCTCAGCACTTGTGAGATCTAAATGTGTGTGCTGACACATATGAGAAATGGTGTCCTTCTAAATTGTGATGGACTGTGGTGTGATTCAGAGTTCTTTATATAGGTGTGACATGAGGTAGAAAGCAGCTCCAGAAGAAAAGTTACCTCTTTAGCAAATATGGTACAATCAAAACCTTGATACAGGTGACAAGGGAACACTTATATATGCAGATAAGAATTTATTGTTAATCTATGTAAAGTTTTAACAATCTTATCAGAATACAGAAACAGGTATTACCATTTGTTCACTTGCAATGGTAAACACTTATAATTAATAACATAAGACTGATACACAGAAACTTCCCAGTCCCTATCTTCTTTCTTTGGTATAATGTTCACCCCTCCAATTTTTATTTGCATCCAAAGTTTGATAGCCTTAGTCTTCCTCAAAAAGGAACTTATAACAGCTCATCAGTATCTTCAGTTTCCATCTAAAGGAGCATGACACTGATGAGAATGTCTTTCTACACAGTCTTGATTCCACTTAGATTTTTTTTTCTATATGTTCTTACAACACAGATTGCTTGGCTTGATCTCCCTTCATTTATTTCCGTCTTTGGTTGTTTTCAGCCATTACTTACTGCAGTTATATAACAGACTTCCCCAGCACTGATCGCCATCAATGTAATTATGTTTCCCTGTGCTAATATTTGTTATTCATTCACTACACAGTTTTGTTATAGCTTTATGGTATGTGATCTTCAGAATTAAAGAAACCAGACTATAATAACCTGACTGCTCGAAAATTGTTGTCATAGGTAAACCAAGGTAAAATTAGCTCAGCCAAAACCAAAGATAGGCAGCTCCAGACTGACAGGTCAGTACAAAATCTGTGGGCTTTTATTGGTTGCAATGAAATGGTATTTAATGGGATACAGATGGCTTTGCTAACAATTAACCATTTTGAAGTCTAATTAGTAACCATTACAAAAGTAATTGTGGTTAAAACTATATTAGCTTTCTCTGTGATTTTCTGATGTTGATCCTCACCTATTAATATTAAGCAGTATTTCAGAATTTGTTTATTAGCACATATCAGCTGATACATTTGTAAAATATCCTCCAGTTTTTCTGGTGTCTCCAGCATTCATAATGTCATGTTCAAGTTCACTAGAATAAATATTTAATTTCTTTTTTTTTATTTATCAACCAGTGACTATAGGATATCTATATTGTTTTACACATCTTTCCAGGAAAACATAGATGCTTCAGAGAAACAGCATCTTTGACTTCCCAGTATGTACTGATTATTCCATAAGGGAAAATATTTAATGCTTGAAAAAATGTCTTCCCTAATATTTAATGTGCATTTTTCTTTTCTTAATTTCATCTCTTCCTCCTATTTTTAGTTTCTCCCATAACATACCAAATGAATTACTCCTGAACATTTATGGTCCTTGAATATTTTTTTATCATTATTACTTCTGCCCTATACATTACTTGTAATTTAGCCACAGTATTTAAATCGCATGACTTGTCATTAATCTGCCACATACCATAAGTAATATATGAGAGACAATAAGTTCTGAATGAAAAATCAAGACTCAAATATTTCCAAATGTTTTCTCTCTAGGCTTGTTCCTTGATCCTTAATATATTTTTGTTCTTGTTAACTCCTTCTGCTTTGTCTCTTCTTTCTTGATTCTAAAATGACATCAGCATTTCTGATTGAAAATCCACATCTAACATGTTCGTCTTTGTCATAACTAACAGAATGAAGTAACAGGCAGAGAGGTTAACTTGTTGGGTAAAGAGAGAACTGAAGAAAGGTGAGAGCAGATGGAAAAAGTCAGATGCACCTGACTCCCAGAGTTAGGTATCATCCGGAAAACAGGCCATTAACTAACAGAGAAGAAATTGTGACTATCATCAAAGCTGTAAGACTTTACTACTTACCTTGAAAAATGAGTGGGATAATGGAATTAAAAAGAGGGAAGTTATCTTTGGCTTTAAACTGCAGACAGACAAAAGGTCTATCAAGGGCAAAAGCCCAGCTGGAACTTAACTTGGCCACTGCTGTAAGGGTTAATAAGAAAAGCTTTTATAAATATGTTAACAGCAAAAAGAGAGCCAGGGAGAACCTCCATCCTCTAGTGGATGCAAGGGGGAACATTGCCACTAAAGACGAGGAAAAGGCAGAGATACTCAACGCCTTTTTTGCCTCGGTCTTTAATGGCCTGATGAGTTATCCCCAGGGTACCCAGCCTCCCGAGCTGGAAGATGGGGACAGTGAGTGGAATAAACCCCCCACAGTCCAGGAGGAAGCAGTCTTTGACCTGCTATTGCACCTGGACATCCACAAGTCTATGGGGCCGGATGGGATCCACCCAAGAGTGCTGAAGGAGCTGGCAGAGGAGCTGACCAAGCCACTCTCTATCATTTATCAGCAGTCCTGGAGAACAGGGGAGGTCCCAGATGACTGGAGGTTGGCAAATGTGACGCCTATCTTCAAGAAGGGCCGGAAGGAGGATACGGGGAACTACAGACCGGTCAGCCTGACCTCAATACCGGGGAAGATTATGGAGAGCTTCATCTTGAGTGTGCTCAGCAGACACATGAAGGACAATCAGGGGATCAGGCCCAGTCAGCATGGGTTCACATGTGTTCATGAAAGGCAGGTCTTGCCTAACCAACCTGAATTCCTTCTACGACCAGGTGACCCACATGGTAGATGAGGGAAAGGCTGTGGATGTTGTCTACCTGGACTTCAGCAAAGCCTTCGACACAGTCTCCCATAGCATTC
>NW_009258784.1:61729-68326 GCF_000687185.1 Egretta garzetta
GAAAGGGTTGTCAGGCTCTGGAATGGGCTGCCCAGGGAGGTGGTAGAGTCCTCATCCCTGGAGGTATTTAAAAGAAGGCTAGATGAGGTGCTTAGGGACATGGTTTAGTGGTGGGATGGCAGGGTTGGGTTAAAGGTTGGACTCGATGATCTTAAAGGTCTTTTCCAACCAAAGTGATTCTACGATTTGAACAAAATGTGCATGTTTCTATTCTTGTTGTCTAACAGAAAAGAGGAAAAAGAGGGTTAGGGTCACATTTTATCCCTGTTTCTTTCCCTTATCCCAGAATTTATAAAGTAGGTGGTAAGAAGTGGCAGAACATCATTCCATACTTGGCAGGAATGTCGATAGGCTTTTTTTTTTATGCGGGGTTGATCTCCAGTTTGCATAGTACCTGCACTGGCAGTGTCCAAGTGATCAAAATAGAGCCTGGGATGAGCATCCAAGGGCTACGGCAGGGGAGGATGAAGGGGAGTGCAGTGCTGTTTAGGTCAGTACTGCTATTGAATAAGTTCTTCATCAAACACCATCCTTACTGGATTGGATAATGCTAAATATAATGAAGTCCTGATTGCTGTTTCGCCCTCTGGGTACATGAGGCAATAATAATACATCTTAAAAGAGTAATGGACACAGAATGTAGAGGGGGTAAGTGAAGACCTTGAATTGACAGTCACATGTAGCAAAGCAAGAAGTAAATTCCACTAGAAGATAATTGATTCATCAGGGACTTTCACGTGTCAGATTCAGTAGCTGGCTGAAAAACACTGCTACTTTTTTCAGGTGCAATTGAAAGGAGCAGAGTGAAAGACACATTCTTATAATTTGCCCTCTCGTTAGGTGAAAGAGTTTTTTTCAGTAAGATTAAGCCGTGTTGAACCAGGTATGACACTGGTATCTCAATTCTATGTGGCTAAATTAAACACAAGTTGGTGTTTATAACTTATAGGACTTTGAGTTCCAGTAAATGAATATGGATTATTAAACAAAGAAAATACTGGAATAATCTAAGCAGCCATCAGCCATACAGCTGTATTCCCATACCTTGTCAGCGTAAAAAAAAAAAGTGGCATAATAAAAAATAGACAAGCCAAAACTAACTTCAGCATGGTGTTGAATGTGTATTGAGGCTGTTTCTAAACATAATCTGTTGGCAAGAGCACGAGCACTGCAAGAGTAAATGCTCCCTGTGAGCATGTTCCAGCGTTGGTTCCAGTCCATACTCCAGTGATTAGAGCACTGGAGGGCTTTCAGGAACCTTCTTCTGCTGATTTCAGCCTGTAGGTAGGGACTGTAGGGACTGACAGGATTAAACAACATGTCTTCCTCTGCCCCTCTGGGCCTTAACTTTTGCTGCTCTCAATATTTTGGTCTCTGCAGAACATGAGGGGAAATGCATATCCTTAGAGGTTTTCTGGTTTTCGAAGGTGATGGAGAACAGATTCAGTAGGTGCGAACTAATAACACTATATTTCCATCCACAAGGCCACTGATGTGACTATGTAGCTATCTGTCTGTCTGTCTCTTTAAAACAAGAGAAAACTTGGTTGTACAAAACCAGTTTCTGAGACAGTAGGATTTTGGCTCTTGGGAAAAAAAAGCTAGGAAAACTCTGGGCTCATTCCTCTGCTCCTGTCCTTATCTCCTTTTGGTGCAGAATTTTTTGTGTGTCATACCAGGCCTTCAGCAAATATAATTATTTTCCATTATTTTATACCACAGTTTATGCATCTAATTTCAATTATTACAATTGCCTAATGAAATATTATACATATTAATCATCTAAAATACTAGCAAAGTATTTCCAAGCCTTTAAAAAGTTCCATTTTTCATAGTATAAGGTAAACGAAGCTGGAGGAAAACTATCTTTGAAAATAACAGAGCGATACACCAAGATGCATGGTTTTTTCACGTTTCCTTCAGTTAGGAGCTAAAGGGGATCCTCTTTAACTACTCGTTGCTGATGTTAACTAATTCTTCTTAAACTATTATCGTAAAAACCCTAAAGAATAAATTCCAAATAAAAATAGATCCTAAGAGGCATTTCTGTTTTCTTTGAAGTGCTCTCTGGACCATAGGGAAATCTATTTTCAAACACTTTTCTAAGCACTAAAGGTAAATGAAGAGCTCAGACCTTCCTAGCTCTGTAAAACCTTTTGTTATTTACAAAAAGGTTCAAAAATGATAGTTTAAATTTCCCAGTGAGTAGGAGTAAGTGACAGGGGGTTATTTGTTTAAGACTACAATATTGGAATGATACCTGACATTTTCAATTTGAGGAGAAGGCATTGAAAGAGATAACACAGAAAGTTACTGCTAAAAAGGGGGGTCTTTTTCAAAATGTCTTCTTTTTTTTTTTTTTAAATTACATTACATTGGGATAAAAATGTGGGAGAGAACCACCTTCATACCAAAACACCCTTCATATGGTCTTAGAAAAAAAGGAGGTTTCACCTGGGTTGGCAAAATGAGGCATACTTTTTTGAGGGAACGTAAAAATCCTTCTCTTGAGTCAGTTCCAGCAATTTGCGGTCTTTCAAACATGAATCCAATTTAGTCTGCCTGAACGTTCTTCCATGCAACCACCACACCTCCCAGATGCATGCTTTGGAAGCTCTGTAACAAGTCTTACTACAGTGTCTAGGGTAATCGTGTTTTTGTGTTATTCATTTGCCTCTACTGAAATCAATGACAGAAGCTTCTGTTTGTTGGCCAACAGCTGTAACATCATTATTAAATTCTCTGCAGCGCCCTATTTGAATCAATACAGGGCCAAGAGGTCTTGACAAGCTACATTTTTTCTAATATTGATCTTGATGACCAAGCTGGTGCCCTCGAGTCTAACCACTGATTCTAAGAGACAGAACTGTCAAGTTGGAGGCCAAATTTGTGCTATTAAACAAATCAGAGTTTGTAAATAAAGAAAATGTCACACTGTCATATTTTTCATCACAAGCAAAAGGAATCTTTCCACATACATCAAAAATAAAATGAAGTGTACAGATGTACTGGAGATATATGTACTAAATTTAATTACTGTTGTTATAGACTACATTGAAACTTGAATCAGTGACACTAACATTCCACTGTGTATGGAAGCTGATGTCCTTCTATTTTTCCTGAATTTTAAAATTTAAGAAAGTATTTTTACGAACTGTTTTTTTTTTTCAGTTGCATTCCCTGCTCCCATTTGCAATTCATTTTTGGTAATCCAAATCAGAATACATTTTTAAACAAACAAACCAATTTTACCTGGCCTTTGCTTTATCATTCAAGGATGAGTAATTTTTGATTTTCCCCTATTCACTTCAATGTGATGTAACATGAATTAAAACATTCAAGTAAGAGCTGTTGACCAAAGCATGCATATCTGAGAGAGCAGAATAATGAACTACCTGAAACTCAAGAACAATTTTTCCTCACATATCTTTGAATGTTACAGCATTTGTTCCCTAAACATGCCAATATGAATGGGAAAAGAGCCAAAGGGTTGTTTAGCATAGAGTCATATGAAAAAATAGGTTTGAAGGGAGATCCTCTATGCCAATCTGCTGCTCAAATAAGGACTAACTTCAGCTTCTCATAGCTGTTGAGCTCCCATTTAGGAATTAACAGAAATCACCAGGTATTAATACAACAGGTCTTGAAGTCTGAAGAGACTAGATATCAGCATCACGTGCAAGTTTTGCGCTTTCCATTTCAATACCTTAGCTGGAGATGACAGGCCCATAGATGTCAGGCCTGTCTTGATTTGCCCAAGGTCACACAGGACCTCCTTGACAGAACAGGAAATTTAAGATGTAATTCTTATCCCAAAGGCTTTGATTTCCAAAACTCATCATTTGCATTTCAAATTTCAGGTTTGCTTGGCTTTCTTAGGTATTACACTGAAATATCTTTGTTTCAGAGTTTAGTAGAATCCTTTTGTTTAAAATATTTATTGAATCCCATTTTCATTACATTGTTTTGCAATATTATTATTCAGTTTATAAGAATATCCTCAAGCTTTTTCTCAACAGCTTTTTTGTCTGCAGTGGAATTCTATGTTATTTCTGAAAATACTAAAAGGAATTAAAATTCCTTAGGAATCAATTCATTAGTTGACTGCACACAGACTTTTACATTACATTAATTTTATTAGGCATTGAATACTGGTTCTGAGTCTTACATGACATATAGAGAAAGAGGGAGAGAGGACAGGTGTATGAATAAATAGATAGATGCTTATATAACTGTGCAAGAAATATACCTCTTGCTATAAAGTTTTCATATAAAAACAGAAATGCACTGGGTCTATATTTAGGTTTTCACAACTGCCAGTTTTAAACAGTTACTTTCTACTTTTACTTGCATTTTTTTGTCTTTGCAAATTCCTTTGACCTAAAAACTAGCACATTTACTGCCATAGGCAGTTTTGCAGTTTCAAGAAAATTGAAGAAAATAAGTATTACAGGTTATTAAGATTTGACCTAATTGAAAAACTGAGCTTAGTTAATGTTCATAAAATTTTCTGAAACTCAGAAGTGGTTTTCTACTTAAGTTTTATGTTTTCTGTGGACTTAAACCTCAAAATTTATATTACAGATAACTGTCAGCATATACACATTGAGCCTGCTCTAATTAAGTGCATTTCCATTTAGGGACTAAGAATGATCTTACAACCAGTTTCCTCATTTGAGCTGAAAGGTGTCAAGATATAATGCTGTCACCATCTTTAAATGTATATTCATTTATAAAACCTCCCACAAAAATAACCAAGTCTGTTTTGGCTAACTGGAAAATGAATTTTTGAAGACTGTCCCCTTTTTTCTGAATTGTTTTGAGACTGAGTTGGAAAAGAATGAAGCACATAGTACAAACCACCCTTTAACTCAGTTAATGGCAGGAAAGAGGAATTCAGTGATTGACTGTGATTGAAGCGTCAAGATTTGAGAGATTTTAATTTCTTTTTCTTTCCTTTTGACCTTCAAGAACAACTGAAGAAATAAATGCATGAGAAATAACAAATTGAACACAATGTTAAGATTACCTGTCTAAATATAAAGATGTTTTATTCAAAATGTATAGCCATATAAAATGTCATCTCACATTCTTAGTATTCTGCCATTAATTAAGAAAACTATTAGTTAAAAAATCAGATAATCTCAGGATATTCTGAAAGAAAAAGAAACCTAATGGATATATGGTGCATATTTCAAATTTACAACAAGAAAGAATGTTATGCTACTATGTGTATCTTAACATCTCTCCCCACATTGAATCTATGGAATGAGAAGTGTTATAAATTCAGAGAATTTCATATAGCAATTGCCGGAGTGAAAGATGATCAATATACTTGACAAGGCAAAACAAGCCTGCTTTCAAATTAGAACTGTCTTTGTCAAAACAAGATATATGCTTTGAATCTGGTAGGTTTTTTGTTAGATCCACAGCATTTATCCAATGCTGACTATGAATGATACCCAAATTCCAGTTAGTTTTATTTATACAAGTACAGTAAGTAGAGAAATAAGCAATTCTTCATACATTACAAAGGTCACAGTAATCTTAATATAGATTTATGGGGGTAATTTTGAGCAAATCATGTTTTCACACAAGTATTAGTGCTACTTTGTGCTATATTCCATCTAAAGACAGTCCTTATACTGCTTCAACTCCAGTCTAATGAAAACATTTTAATTCAGGCAGGGTTAATAGAAGAGAATATTACAAAATTCAGATTGCTTTTAAAGGAATACCAAAATCAATTCCCCTTTTAGAATGTATTTGAAATCCTTAACTGCTTCCATTTAACTTCATATGTGCCTATTAAATTGTTGTTATTTACTAAAATCCATAATTAAAATTCAAGAAATAGTTCATCCCTTTATGAACATGGGATTGTTCATTGACCCAGCCCACAGCTGTCAGCTAGCTTGGAACCTGTGTGGTTCTATGGTTTATGTACTGTTTTTTGCAATAATGAAAATTCATATAATACTATATTTTTAGTTTGCGATAATAAATAGCATGCTTATTTAAATAATACTGATTTTAGAAAAATACTCATTAATACAAAAAGTCATGGCTAGAGAGAACAATTTGTTTAGATGAAATGTATTCTCAAGAACAGGTTCATTTTTCTGGTGATTAATAGTTATTTTGGGGTTTGCAGAAAGACCTGTACAGAAAAACCTTTACTATAGCTTCTTGCTTTTCTTTACTATTACTAATTTTCATCTGAGAAATAACTATAGGAATATTTTTAGTTTTGTATCTGCATGAGCACACACCAAAACAAACTTCTGTATCTGCTCACTTAATAACTGTTATTATGCATTGTCAATAAAAATTCAAATTATTTTGATTTTTCACAGAAAATGTCTTCCTCACTTATATAGGACAAAAAGAGATGTGTGCTCATCCTATGCAACAATGACGGATCAATATTTTTATATAATAGAATCATAGACCCATAGAATCATAGAATCATTTAGGTTGGAAAGGACCCTTGAGATCATCAAGTTCAACCATTAACCTAACACTGCCATCCCACCACTAAACCATGTCCCTAAGCACCTTGTCTACCCGTCTTTTAAATACCTCCAAGGATGGGGA